>NC_135333.1:164816172-165039001 GCF_023851605.1 Tamandua tetradactyla | reverse complement strand
CCAAACCCCAAATAAATCGTAGCCATTATCCAATTTTCTCCTCCTTTTGAAAAAAAATAATGAACTATTTTAATAAAGATTTGCTTGAAAATGAAATATTTTCGGTTTAAAGCAGCACACTTTAAAAACAACAGGGCTTCTGTAGAATCCTGTATTTGCCTCCTACAAATGCATTCTTGAACCATGGTAATTTTGTTTGTATGCCTATAATCAAGTGGTTATTCATTATTATTTATTAATTTTGAAAAGAAAGATTCACTTTTTATGGAAAACCATCTCGTTTTGTTGTTTTCCCTTCAACAACTTTGCCTATTCTGCCCTGTACTTTGGTGGCAGCGAGGGGAGGAGAAGACCTGAATATAAGATGTTAAATCTCAGTTCAGTTATCCGACTTTTTTGAGTGCTTACCATGTTCTTTAAACTAGAGAGCCATTTCTGCAGGCCGTACCCACCCCACAATAATTTCATCTTGGAATTTTTTAATGATGATTATGTTTACTCGTGTTACTTCCAGAGATTTCCTATTGTTAGTCAACTTGGTCAAATTTGGGGTGAAAAGTAATTAACATTCTAAGAGTGCCTACTGTGTCCAGTACAATGCTAAGCATTCTATGCCTTATTTAATGTTTTGATTAGTTCCGTATAGAGAAGAATTATTTTCTAACCATAGATTTGTCATCTCTACCTTTGAGTATTTACAATGCAAAAACGTGTACCCTTGACTTAATGGTGCTAACAACATTAATCTTGGTAGTTGGTCAGTAGCATCATTTTCAGTTTTAAAACACATTAAATATGAGTTATAATTTAACTTAGGATTCTGACAGATGCTTTTAGCAGGCACAGAGAATACCTTGAATTTACATGAGGCATTTATAATAATTGGTACAGAAAATTAGTCTGCATTTTGAATGTCATATATATGTTTTAGTCATTGTTAACCATATGTAATAGTGTAGTCACGGTTCTTTTTTTTTTTTTTTTCCTTATGCCAAGCAAGTGATCTTTTTCTTTCCTTTTTTTAAGTTGTGAAAAGCAATAAATTTCAACAAAACATTAGTTATAGAACAAACAGATTTCAGAGTCTGGTATGGGTTACTATTCTGCAAGTTTAGGTTTTTAATTCTGGCTGCTCCAAGACACTGAAGACTAAAAGAAATATCAGTATAATGGTTCAGCAGTCATACTCATTTGAGAGTCCTATCTTCTCTGTTATAACTCTGCCTTCTCCTTGATCTTTCTCCTAAAAGAATCACGGTTCTTGAGAGAATATTCTTTACAATCTAGGAGAAAGCCAAATTGTTCTAAATAAACTTTGTGCTTGAGACTGGCAAATAAGGTAGATTCTTGGTGAATTTTTAAACAAATCAAACAGTAACATGGATTTGCCTAAGATTAAATATTTGCATAGTTTAATATGCAGTGAGTTTGTGAGGAACTTTTTTCGCTACTATCTACTTTTTATTGTTGTAACATGTAAAATTTGCCATTTTAACAATTTTTAAGTGTAATTCAGTGGCAGTTACTTTTTTCCCCCCTTAGTGACTAATGAAGTTGAACATCTTTTCATGGCCATTTTTTAAATTTCGTTTTGTTTATGATACATAACCACATACAAACACAAACATTCTTACCATATGATCATTATATTCTTGTTATATAATCAATAACTCACAAATCATCACATAATTGTATATTCATCATCATGATCATTTCTTAGAACATTTGCATCAGTTCAGAAAAAGAAAAAATTCATACATACCATACCCCTTACCCCTCCCTAATTTCAGTCTACTAAATTTAACATTTGTTCCTCCTATTATTTATTTATTTTTAATCCATATGTTTTACTCTTCTGTCAATAAGGTAGATAAAAGAAGCATCAGACACAAGGTTTTCACAATCACTCAGTCACATTGTGAAAGCTGTGTCATTATACAATCATCTTCAAGGAACATGGCTACTGGAACACAGCTCTACATTTTCAGGCAGTTCCCTCCAGCCTCTCTAAACTAAAAAGGTGATATCTATTTAATGCATAAGAATAACCTCCTGGATAACCTCTCAACTCTGGAATCTCTCATCCATTGACTCTTTATTTTGTCACATTTTTCTCTTCCCTCTTTCGGTGGAGAAGCTTTCTCAGTCCCTTGGTGCCGAGTCCCAGCTTATTTTAGGATTTCTGTCCCACGTTGCCATGAAGGTCCACACCCCTGGGAGTCACGTCCCATGTAGACAGGAGGAGGGCAGTGAGTTTGCTTGTTATGTTGGCTGAGAGAGAGAGGCCACATCCGAGCTACAAAAGAGGGGTGACTCTCTGGGGGTGACTCTTAGGCCTAATTTTAAGTAGGCTTAACCTATCCTTTGTGGGGTTAAATTTCATATGAACAAACCCCAAGACTGGGGGCTCAGCCTATTGCTCTGGTTGTCCCCACTGCTTGTGAGAATATCAAGAATTCTCCACTGGGGAAAGTTGAATTTTTCCCCTTTCTCACCATTCCCCCAAAGGGACTTAGTGGCTATTATTTTTACAATGGTGTGCTGCCATCCCCATCTTCTATTATTAAAACTTTTCCTTACCTAAAGCTGACTCTACCTGTTAAGCAGTAACTCCCCATTCTCCCCTCCCCCAAGACCCTGCTAACCCTTTTCCAAATTTTTTTTCTTGATATTTCATATAAGTGGAATTATACAATTATCTGCCCTTTCATGTCTGACTTATTTCCTTTAGCATCATATTTTCTAAAAGCTCTGTCCATGTTGTCACATATATCAGAACTTCATTCTTTTTATGGCTAAATAATATTCCATTGTACTATACACCAGAGTTTATCCAACACTTGAGTTGTCTCCACCTTTTGGCTCTTATGACTAATGCTGTGTATATATGTTTGAGTTCTGGCTTTCAGTTTTGGAGGATATATACTTAAATGGAAACACTGAGTCATCTACTAATTACATGTTTAAATTTTTGAGGTACCACCAAACTGTTTTCCACAGTCGTTGCACCATTTTACATCTCCACAGGTACTGTGCGAGAGTTCCAATTTTTTCACATTCTTGCCAACACTTGCTATTTTCTGTTTTTGTTTTGTTTTTATTAATAGGCATCACACCAGCAATGGGTGTGAGTGGTACATTGTGGTTTTGATTTGCATTTCCCTAGTGCTTAATGATGTTAAGCACCTTTTCCTGTGCTTATTGGTCATTTATATCTTCTTTTGAGAAATGCCTGTTCTAGTTCTTTGCCTTTTTTTTGTATACTGTATGGGGGGGTGGTCACATTTCATTGTTTTTCCATGTAAGTATCTTGTTATTGCAGCACCATTTCTTGAATTTTTGTTTGTTTGTTTTGGGAATTGCATGGGCTGGAAATCAAACCCCATCTTCCTCATGGCAGGAAAGAATTCTACCAGTGCACTACCATTGCACCCCCCACCCTTTGCCAGTTTTTTAATTGGGTTGTTTGCCTTGTTGATTTGTATGAATACTTTTAATTAAAGGAGACATTGTTTCATTTTGGTCATCACCCTGGTATTTTTATATTCACTTGGTGCAATATAACAAAAGTATTTACATTTTGAAAATTTGATTTTGGTTTTTAGTTTTCTTTATTTCCAAGCCTATTTAAAAAAATTATATGCATCTTGATGATATCAGTAGTTTTAGGTGTTGAGATTTTCCAGATTGTAGACACAAACATTTACAGAGTTGGCAATTTGCCATTTTGTTCCAGGGTGCAAAGTAGAAAGTAGTCATTTGGGATCTGGTGGAGCATAGCATTCTTTTTTAAGGGCAGTCCAGGTTTATATAAAAATAATGCAGAAAGTAGAATTCCCATATATCCTTCACTCTCTCGCTCACACACACACACACAGTTGTCTCTGCTGTTAACATTTGTAACACGTATCATTCTTGAATGCTCCAGTCTAGTGTGTTAATGAGTTTTTGACTAAAAGTATATAAAGATGTGGAATAGACCCATAAAAAGAATGTTTTTAGCAATATTAAATGTTAATTAAGTCACAACATACAGTAAAATGTTAAATGTAAGGACTTTGAATCAGAAAGCGATAGATGCCCATTCCAGGGTTGCCATTGATTCAGATGACCTTGAACAGCCACAGCATCTCTTAATTTTCACCACTAAAGTAGGAATTATCAGATAGCTACATTTAATAAAGTTGAGGACTACATGAGAGTACATATGTGAAGTGTCTAGTGCTCAGTAATTTATACCTTTGTCATGTGATTTCTGAAGTTTTTGTCTTTAATACAAGAGGAATACAATCCAAAGTTACTGTAATAAATTTTTCAGAATTGGATGCTATAAGTATGCAAAAGTAATGTATAGAATCTGTAGCATGAAAATTACCTGAGTTAGCTCTGTGACCTTGGACTTCAGTTTATTCACTTTAAGAAAATGGGATAACAGTATCTATGTCATAGAATTGTTAGGAGTCAATAAATTAATACTTACAACTAGCTTGCTACATAATAAGTGTTCAGTAGAGTCCACTTTTAGTGTAATTATTACATTTATTACCTGAGCTAGTAAAGTTGGAGTTTAATGAAATTAGAGTAGCTCATAGTACCTATTATTGAGCTGTTAAATGTTAAAGTTGTAAAAGACTGTTAGAGATCATCTGGTAGCTAGGAAGAAACTGAAGAACAGTGCCTGTCACATTAGTAAGTAGGTACTTGATATTTTTGACTGAATGAAGCCCTAAGTGGTTAGAGTCACTTAAAGTAACAAAAGTTGTCTGGAGGCAGAAATCAATGCAAATGGTTCCTCTTGAATGAAACTGCTGTCTTTATAATCATGTTACGGTATGCTCCCTATCTCCCAATTTTTATTAATACTAAATTTTATATTTTGTAAGATGGCATTTTTCTGGAATTTTCTTCCTGTAGATGAAAAAAAATCTGGTAGCCTATTGTGGCTAATTCATGTAATTATGCTCTCATTCATGTACATTACAGAAAATTAACTGGCCCCTTATTTAAGATTACTTTGTACAGCTAAGTTTTTCATTGTTTTAAGGAAAGAGTAAGGATGTTGGTTTCTTACTTTGATTTGATAAGCTTAATAAATGGATTTTCAAAAATAAGAGACTTATTTTCCCTCCCTAGATTGCATTTTAATTCATTCATTCATTTGACAAAACTTTTTGAATGTCTAGTCCTGCCTAGGTACTTTTTTTTTTTTTAATTAAAAAAGTGGGATACAAAAATGAGTGAGACCTGCTCCTGCTTTCTACTGTACTCTTTTTTTTTTTGATCTTTTTTTTTATTAATTAAAAAAAAGAATTAACAAAACAATTAGAAATCATTCCAATCTACATGTACAATCAGTAATTCTTAATAACATCACATAGTTGCATATTCATCATTTCTTAGTACATTTGCATCGATTTAGAAAAAGAAATAAAAAGACAACAGAATAAGAATTAAAACAATAATAGAAAGAGAAAAAAAAAAACCTATACCTCACATGCAGCTTCATTCAGTGTTTTAACATAATTGCATTACAATTGGGTAGTATTGTGCTGTCCATTTCTGAGTTTTTATATCCAGTCCCGTTGTACAGTCTGTATCCCTTCAGCTCCAATTATCCCTTCTCTCTTTTTTTTTTTAATTAACGGAAAAAAAGGAATTAACCCAACATTTAAAGATCATACCATTCTACATATGCATTCATTAATTCTTAACATCATCACATAGATGCATGATCATCATTTCTTAGTACATATGCATTGGTTTAGAAGAACTAACAACATAACCGAAAAAGATATAGAATGTTAATATAGAGAAAAAAATAAAAGTAATAATAGTAAAATCAAAACAAAACAAAACAAAACAAAAACCTATAGTTCAGATGCAGCTTCATTCAGTGTTTTAACATGATTAGTTTACAATTAGGTATTATTGTGCTGTCCATTTTTGAGTTTTTGTATCTAGTCCTGTTACACCGTCTGTATCCCTTCAACTCCAATTGGCCATTATATTACCCTGTTTCTACCTCCTGCTGGACTCTGTTATCAAGGACATATTCCAAATTTATTCTCGAATGTCTGTTCACATCAGTGGGACCATACAGTATTTGTCCTTTAGTTTTTGGCTAGACTCACTCAGCATAATGTTCTCTAGGTCCATCCATGTTATTACATGCTTCATAAGTTTATCCTGTCTTAAAGCTGCATAGTATTCCATCGTATGTATATACCACAGTTTGTTTAGCCACTCTTCTGTTGATGGAGATTTCGGCTGTTTCCATCTCTTTGCAATTGTAAATAACGCTGCTATAAACATTGGTGTGCAAATGTCCGTTTGTGTCTTCGCCCTTAAGTCCTTTGAGTATATTCCCAGCAATGGTATTGCTGGGTCGTATGGCAATTCTATATTCAGCTTTTTGAGGAACCGCCAAACTGCCTTCCACAGTGGTTGCACCATTTGACATTCCCACCAACAGTGGATAAGTGTGCCTCTTTCTCCGCATCCTCTCCAGCACTTGTCATTTTCTGTTTTGTTGATAATGGCCATTCTGGTGGATGTGAGATGATATCTCATTGTGGTTTTGATTTGCATTTCTCTAATGGCCAGGGACATTGAGCATCTCTTCATGTGCCTTTTGGCCATTTGTATTTCCTCTTCTGATAGGTGTCTGTTCAAGTCTTTTTCCCATTTTGTAATTGGGTTGGCTGTCTTTTTGTTGTTGAGATGAACAATCTCTTTATAAATTCTGGATACTAGACCTTTATCTGATATATCATTTCCAAATATTGTCTCCCATTGTGAAGGCTGTCTTTCTACTTTCTTGATGAAGTTCTTTGATGCACAAAAGTGTTTAATTTTGAGGAGCTCCCATTTATTTATTTCCATCTTCAGTGCTCTTGCTTTAGGTTTAAGGTCCATAAAACCGCCTCCAGTTGTAAGATCCATAAGATATCTCCCAACATTTTCCTCTAACTGTTTTATGGTCTTAGACCTAATGTTTAGATCTTTGATCCATTTTGAGTTAACTTTTGTATAGGGTGTGAGAGATGGGTCTTCTTTCATTCTTTTGCATATGGATATCCAGTTCTCTAGGCACCATTTATTGAAGAGACTGTTCTGTCCCAGGTGAGTTGGCTTGACTGCCTTATCAAAGATCAAATGTCCATAGATGAGAGGGTCTATATCTGAGCACTCTATTCGATTCCATTGGTCGATATATCTATCTTTATGCCAATACCATGCTGTTTTGACCACTGTGGCTTCATAATATGCCTTAAAGTCAGGCAACGTGAGACCTCCACCTTCGTTTTTTTCCCTCAAGATGTTTTTAGCAATTCGGGGTACCCTGCCCTTCCAGATAAATTTGCTTATTGGATTTCTATTTCTGAAAAATAAGTTGTTGGGATTTTGATTGGTAGTGCATTGAATCTGTAAATCAATTTAGGTAGGATTGACATCTTAACTATATTTAGTCTTCCAATCCATGAACACGGTATGCCCTTCCATCTATTTAGGTCTTCTGTGATTTCTTTTAGCAGTTTTTTGTAGTTTTCTTTATATAGGTTTTTTGTCTCTTTAGTTAAATTTATTCCTAGGTATTTTATTCTTTTAGTTGCAATTGTAAATGGGATTCATTTATTGATTTCCCCCTCAGCTTGTTCATTACTAGTGTATAGAAATGCTACAGATTTTTGAATGTTGATCTTGTAACCTGCTACTTTGCTGTACTCATTTATTAGCTCTAGTAGTTTTGTTGTGGATTTTTCCGGGTTTTCGACGTATAGTATCATATCGTCTGCAAACAGTGATAGTTTTACTTCTTCCTTTCCAATTTTGATTCCTTGTATTTCTTTTTCTTGTCTAATTGCTCTGGCTAGAACCTCCAACACAATGTTGAATAATAGTGGTGATAGTGGACATCCTTGTCTTGTTCCTGATCTTAGGGGAAAAGTTTTCAATTTTTCCCCATTGAGGATGATATTAGCTGTGGGTTTTTCATATATTCCCTCTATCATTTTAAGGAAGTTCCCTTGTATTCCTATCTTTTGAAGTGTTTTCAGCAGGAAAGGATGTTGAATCTTGTCAAATGCCTTCTCTGCATCAATTGAGATGATCATGTGATTTTTCTGCTTTGATTTGTTGATATGGTGTATTACATTAATTGATTTTCTTATGTTGAACCATCCTTGCATACCTGGGATGAATCCTACTTGGTCATGATGTATAATTCTTTTAATGTGTTGTTGGATACGATTTGCTAGAATTTTATTGAGGATTTTTGCATCTGTATTCATTAGAGAGATTGGTCTGTAGTTTTCTTTTTTTGTAATATCTTTGCCTGGTTTTGGTATGAGGGTGATGTTGGCTTCATAGAATGAATTAGGCAGTTTTCCCTCCACTTCAATTTTTTTGAAGAGTTTGAGGAGAATTGGTACTAATTCTTTCTGGAACATTTGGTAGAATTCACATGTGAAGCCATCTGGTCCTGGACTTTTCTTTTTAGGAAGCTTTTGAATGACTAATTCAATTTCTTTACTTGTGATTGGTTTGTTGAGGTCATCTATGTCTTCTTGAGTCAAAGTTGGTTGTTCATGTCTTTCCAGGAACCCGTCCATTTCATCTAAATTGTTGTATTTATTAGCGTAAAGTTGTTCATAGTATCCTGTTATTACCTCCTTTATTTCTGTGAGGTCAGTAGTTATGTCTCCTCTTCCATTTCTGATCTTATTTATTTGCATCCTCTCTCTTCTTCTTTTTGTCAATCTTGCTAAGGGCCCATCAATCTTATTGATTTTCTCATAGAACCAACTTCTGGTCTTATTGATTTTCTCTATTGTTTTCATATTTTCTATTTCATTTATTTCTGCTCTGATCTTTGTTATTTCTTTCCTTTTGCTTGCTTTGGGATTAGTTTGCTGTTCTTTCTCCAGTTCTTCCAATTGAACAGTTAATTCCTGCATTTTTGCCTTTTCTTCTTTTCTGATATAGGCATTTAGGGCAATAAATTTCCCTCTTAGCACTGCCTTTGCTGCATCCCATAAGTTTTGATATGTTGTGTTTTCATTTTCATTTGCCTCGAGGTATTTACTAATTTCTCTAGCAATTTCTTCTTTGACCCACTCGTTGTTTAAGAGTGTGTTGTTGAGCCTCCAGGTATTTGTGAATTTTCTGGCACTCTGCCTATTATTGATTTCCAACTTCATTCCTTTATGATCCGAGAAAGTGTTGTGTATGATTTCAATCTTTTTAAATTTGTTAAGACTTGCTTTGTGACCCAGCATATGGTCTATCTTTGAGAATGATCCATGAGCACTTGAGAAAAAGGTGTATCCTGCTGTTGTGGGATGTAATGTCCTATAAATGTCTGTTAAGTCTAGCTCCTTTATAGTAATATTCAGATTCTCTATTTCTTTATTGATCCTCTGTCTAGATGTTCTGTCCATTGATGAGAGTGGGGAATTGAAGTCTCCAACTATTATGGTATTTGTGTCTATTTCCCTTTTCAGTGTTTGCAGTGTATTCCTCACGTATTTTGGGGCATTCTGGTTCGGTGCATAAATATTTATGATTGTTATGTCTTCTTGTTTAATTGTTCCTTTTATTAGTAGATAGTGTCCTTCTTTGTCTCTTTTAACTGTTTTACATTTGAAGTCTAATTTGTTGGATATTAGTATAGCCACTCCTGCTCTTTTCTGGTTGTTATTTGCATGAAATATCTTTTCCCAACCTTTCACTTTCAACCTATGTTTATCTTTGGGTCTAAGATGTGTTTCCTGTAGACAGCATATAGAAGGATCCTGTTTTTTAATCCATTCTGCCAATCTATGTCTTTTGATTGGGGAATTCAGTCCATTAACATTTAGTGTTATTACTGTTTGGATAATATTTTCCTCTGCCATTTTACCTTTTGTATTATATATATCATATCTGACTTTCCTTCTTTCTACACTCTTCTCCATACCTCTCTCTTCTGTCTTTTCGGTTCTGACTCTAGTGCTCCCTTTAGTATTTCTTGCAGAGCTGGTCTCTTGGTCACAAATTCTCTCAGTGACTTTTTGTCTGAGAATGTTTTAATTTCTCCCTCATTTTTGAAGGACAATTTTGCTGGGTATAGGAGTCTTGGTTGGCAGTTTTTCTCTTTTAGTAATTTAAATATATCATCCCACTGTCTTCTAGCCTCCATGGTTTCTGCTGAGAAATCTACACATAGTCTTATTGGGTTTCCCTTGTATGTGATGGATTGTTTTTCTCTTGCTGCTTTCAAGATCCTCTCTTTCTCTTTGACCTCTGACATTCTAACTAGTAAGTGTCTTGGAGAACGCCTATTTGGGTCTAATCTCTTTGGGGTGCACTGCACTTCTTGGATCTGTAATTTTAGGTCTTTCATAAGAGTTGGGAAATTTTCAGTGAAAATTTCTTCCATTAGTTTTTCTCCTCCTTTTCCCTTCTCTTCTCCTTCTGGGACACCCACAACACGTATATTTGTACGGTTCATATTGTCCTTGAGTTCCCTGATACCCTGTTCAAATTTTTCCATTCTTTTCCCGATAGTTTCTGTTTGTTTTTGGAATTCAGATGTTCCATCCTCCAAATCACTAATTCTATCTTCTGTCTCTTTGAATCTATCATTGTAGGTATCCATTGTTTTTTCTATCTTTTCTACTTTGTCCTTCACTTCCATAAGTTCTGTGATTTGTTTTTTCAGTTTTTCTATTTCTTCTTTATGTTCAGCCCATGTCCTCTTAATGTCCTCCCTCAATTTATCGATTTCGTTTTTGAAGAGGTTTTCCATTTCTGTTCGTATATTTAGCATTAGTTGTCTCAGCTCCTGTATCTCATTTGAACTATTGGTTTGTTCCTTTGACTGGGCCATATTTTCAATTATTTGAGCGTGATCCGTTATCTTCTGTTGGCGTCTGCGCATTTAGACAGATTTCCCTGGGTATTGGATCCAAAAGTTTGGAAGATTTTCCTGTGAAATATCTGGGTTCTGTTTTTCTTATCCTGCCCAGTAGGTGGCGCTCGTGGCACCCGTTTGTCTGCGGGTCCCACCAGTAAAAGGTGCTGTGGGACCTTTAACTTTGGAAAACTCTCGCCGTCCGGGGGGTTCGCTAGCCGAAGCGGCTTGAGCCGGCCCTGGGTCCGAACGCAGGGAGGGTTGCTGGTCGCCACAGCCCGGGAAAGAGCCCATCCGAATTTCCTAGTCGGCCCTGGGCGACAAGCGTGGCGGGAGGGCACCAGCGGCAGCAGCCCGCCCGGGAGAGTGCACGTTCCCCGGGAGTCACGGGTTTGGAAGGGGCCTCCCCCACCCGTCACCATTCTCCACGGCCTGGGGGTTTCCGATCCAATTCTCTCAGTTGGTCCGGGGGGCTGCGCGTGGTGTGGGCACCAGCCGCCTTGGTTTCAGGGGACCACCTCTCCAATTCTCCCAGCCGGCCCGGGAAGGGGGAAGGGAGTTACTCTGGCCCGGGAAGGGGGAAGGGAGCGCCACCCGCGTGCCTCGGCGATCTCACCCGAGCTGCTTCTCTCAGCCAGCCAGCCGTTCCAGGATGGGGTACGCTGTCTTCTTATCTCTGTTGTGGCTTTGGGCGCTTTCTGTATCGTTTCTACTCCCCTAGTAGCTGTCCTGGAGAAGAAACTAAGATCCGCGCGTCTTACTAAGCCGCCATCTTCCCTCTACTGTACTCTTGACTGCATCCAAATCACCTGAGACACTCATTAAAAATAGAAATTCTCAGGCTCAAGAATAAGAATCAGACTTGAGTCAGACTTTTTAAAATAGTGGTAGCTTTTCTAAAAATTTTAGATTTTAAGTGTGAGATTTGGAGACTATTGCTTAAGGAGTTTACCATCTTAGAAAGATAAAGCCTGTATACAAATAACCAATACAAAATAGATGGAATATAGTGATGGGTGTCAAAAAAGAGTTCTTTAAAACATCAGGCTATTGAAAGAAGTTGAAATTCCTGGATGTTCTGTTGATAGGAAAATTTGAACATTCTTAATGGTGAGAGGGATTATCTAAGGTAATATGAACCTGATCTTTTTTTCTACTTAAGTATTTGTGTTATATAATGGAGTTTTTCTCTTCAACTTATTGGCTACTTTTTGGAAAATTCAAGTTGGTCACCGAAATGGGTTGTCTGTTTCATTAAAACAATAAATTTCTCTAGATAAGTAAAGCCTTTGAATGTAGATCTCTTAGACTCTAGGCAAATTTATTTTGATATCAAGGTATGGATTGGTTCAAGATTTGAGCCTGGTAATTCTAAATCAGTGCAGTATGTGTGTATCTTAATCTTCTGAACATGCCCTTTCTGTAGCTTTTCACTGCTATTTTTTACCATAATAATGATTTCTCTTGAATTGACATAATTGTTCTATCAGCCAATTTTAAAGAAAATTTCTCAAATCTTGTGATACTTGAAGTATTTCAAATTTTCATTTGTTAAAAACATAGAAATTATAATACATGGTCAAATAATGCCTGATTTGTTTTTCCTCAGCATCATCAGGAAGTAAGTAGCCCATACAGCTTTATAATTTTAAGCAGTTTGGGTAAAGTATTTCATGAATGCGTGTTGCCCTTTCTGCTTCCTTTAATAGTAATTTGGGCCTAAACTGACGTTGATTGATCTTTGTGATGGGCATTTTTGTTCATATTCTGGTGCTTTCTAGGAGTGTTCCCGTACTTTTGCTCCTTTCACCTGTTTGATCTTGAACATTTATATAGTTTTTCCAGTAAATACTGCCATTGTGTAAATTATTTTAAGAATTCCTTTTCGTATCATTAGTGAAATGGTTGATCCTGAGGTTCGTGACAAAGCTGTGTCAAAGGTGATATTTGACCATGAAGTCTGTTTAACTTCCTTCAAGAATCACAAACTGACTACTAAAGTAACTGTGTTATAATGAGGTATTCATTTTGGCTTCCTAAGTTCTGATAGATTTGCTTAAAGGAAATCATTTTTTTTAATATAACTAGTATAAACTTGTAGTAGTAAAGACTTAAGTTTTCTTCTGGATTAATTTAAATTTAAGGATTACCAAAACAGGTGAGTAGTAAATTACATATATGGTATATATAATTATCTGGCTTCACTTAGCAACCTTCACACTGGTCTGTCTCCCTCGCCATTAGGAGTTTAACACTTTAAGAAATGCATTGTGTTAGTCAGGGTTCTCTGGAGAAACAGAACCAACAGGAGAGATCTGTAAATTTGAGATTTATAAAGGTATCTTACGCAACCATGGGAATGGAAGAGTCCAAAGTCGGTTGTGAAGCTGGCAGCTCCAATGAAGGGTCTGGATGAACTTCACAGGAGAGGCTTGCTGGCTGAAGAAGCAGCGAAAGAGTCTTTCTCTTCCTTAAAAGCCTTCATTCAGCTGATTAGATTATCTATCTGACTTTTTGGGGGGGCTGCCTTAGTTGATCACAAGTGTAATTAGCAACAGATGCAATCGACTGGCGATTTAATCAACCGGCCATGAAATATCCTCGAAGCAGTGCCCAGGCCAGAGCTTTCTTAACAAGACAACTTGGTGTAATCATTTGGCCAGTTTGACACCAGAACCTAACCATCACATGCTATATGAATTTTAAGTTATTTAAAAGAAAACAAGCATGTTATTGATTATAATACAAGATATATAAGATAGTCCAAAGTCATTTGGTTTTAATTTCAATTTGCTGTCTTGGATTTTTGATGCCACAATCTCCACTTTACTTCCATAATCCAAAACTAACTGTTTAAACATTAATGTCTGTAAAATTGGATTACTGGCTTGGGTGTTATATTTGTATAATTAGAATTGAACATAGGAAACTTCTTCAAATAATCTGTTGCTTTTAGCTTTTAATTTAATCAAATCACTCAGAATTCATGAAACTGAATCTGTTTGAAAGTAAATTTGCATATTTATCACAATAATTGTATACAGAGTGTTATTTATATAAGTATGATGAAGTTGTCCTAATTCTTGTGAAAAATAATGGACTTTGTTCACAGAAAGCCACAAAGAAAACGGATAGACCCAGACCAGAAGATAAAGATGATCTAGATGTAACAGAACTTACTAATGAAGATCTTCTGGATCAACTTGTGAAATATGGAGTGAATCCTGGTCCTATTGTAGGTAAGTTAATAAAATTTCAAATACCTTTACTGTGAATCATTACCCCAAATTGTTTCTCCAAGAGTTTGGGTTCCCTTAGCCAGTCCATCCTTAATCAGTTACATGATTAGGACCTTAGCTTCCTAAACTATAAATGAGAGAATTGAAATCGGTGATTTCTACCTGTGTTGTTGAGATTATTTCACATGGTGCACATCATGCTACCTCGTGAGACCATATCGGTCTAGTTATTTTCAGTATGTGGCAGCTGAGGAAAAACTGAGATAATATAGCTGGCCACTTTCATCCAGACCAGTAAATTACTGACAGACTTGTGAATAGAACTCAGTTATTCATTTCTAGTATACTACCCTTTTTTGGTTATCTTTTTTTAAAAACACCTTATCTCAATTGGAACTCAAGAGTGATACCTTTAAGAACAAACATTGGATTTCCATCATTAGGTTACTTCTAAGTGGTGATGATTTGCAAGGCTGATTGTGCTTTCGTTTTTTAGGGTCTTAGCAGTACCTTCAAGATGAGAGAAGCCCGTTTGGATCTTGATTATGTAACATTTTGAGTTTTAGGAATTTGCTTTTTTGTAGAGGTGTAGATACAAATAAGGATTTAGAATGTGTTCATTTTTTAAAAATGAAATTTATTATTTCATTTCCCAATGAATATAATTGCCAATAGATATTTGATATCTTTTTAAATTTTCATTTAAAATTCCAAAAAGGAGACAGTGAAAAATGTATATTATATATCAATATATACTAAAGTTAGAAGTTAGTATGCCATTTGTTCATCTTAAGACTACTTAGGCAACCTTTCTAGATACATGTTGTATCTAAAGTGATTCATTGTCCTTTTACCCAGCTTATAGAAATAAGGGAATGATACACAACTAGTGTAAAACGGAGGGAAAGCTATTTTTTATTTTAAATTGTCACTAATGATGAAGTGTATTAAGAATTTGTTTATAATTAATTTTAATTTGCTGTGTAATTGGTATGTGATTTTTTTTTTCCATAAAAGTTCATTTTAACTTTAGAGAAGTTATATTTAGATGTGATTTGTGGGACTCTTTTTTTTTTTTTTTCCTGGTAACTCAGTGGCTATTTATAGGTAGATTGATCTTTTAGAGTACTGGATTTTGATCGTGGTAATTCTTTAGGGAGGTACAGTCTGTTTATAAAAGTATTTCTCTACATAAGCAAATACTAAAACAAACAAAACTCACGATGTAGATTGGAAAACCTACAAAGTCAAAATTCAAAGCCTAAGACAAGATGGAGAGCTCTTTCAGTTTAAAATATTGAATCATACATGGACAGAGTAAAATCTATATCAATCTACTATCTGTTCCATGCTATTAAAAGAAACATTTACGTAATCATATGTTAAAATCCCAGAAAAACATCTATTTTAGAGAAGTGTTCATTATATAGTATTTTTTTTAAGCACTAAAGTTTAGAAAAGGAAAGTACAGACCTAATTTTTAAATGTTGCTAGGGATAGTGCCTAAATTTGACCTTAAAATAAGTGAAAATATTAAAATATAAAGTCAAGTTAGTAGCAGGAAAATAAATATATAAGAGCAAGCAAGAACAGTAACTAAATGAAGAATTATATGACAGCACCAGCTTCTAAAGCAAGTTGCACCTAATAATACCCTAGGGACAACCAGAAAGCTGTATGAGAAGAAGCTGCTGAAACTGAGGGAACAAGGAGCGGAATCCAGGTCCTCTACCCCTGTGCCAGCAGTTCCTTCTTCGGCAGAAAACACAAGGCAGAACGGGAGCGACGACTCTGACTGATACAGTGACAACGAAGAAGGTAAAATTTAAAGTGGTGTTTGTAAAATAAATGTAGGGTTGGTTTTTGTTTTTGTTTTCAGATTTATTTTAAGATACAGTGACCATGAAGAAGGTAGATTTTAAAATATTGGAAAGACGTAAAGTTTTTCACATCGTTAAAGTAATCTTCCAGGTAATTTGATTTAAATACTCATTGTTAGAATTCTAAGAAACTGAAAAGTACAGAGTTGAGAGGTTATCCTGGAGGTTATTCTAATGCACTATATAGATATCCCCTATTTAGTTTATGTTGTATTAAAGTGGCTAGAGGGAAGTACCTGAATCTGTAGAGCTGTGCTTCAGTAGTCTTGTTTCTTGAAGATGATTGTATAATGATATAGCTTTTACAATGTGACTGTGTGATTGTGAAAACCTGTGTCTGATGCTCCTTTTATCTAGGGGATGGACAAATGCATAAGAAATATGGATAAATAATAAACAAATAATATGGGGAAAAATGTTAAAATACTTTGAGTAGACTGAAATACTAGTGGTCAATGAGAGGGAGGGGCAAGGGGTATGGTATGTATGCGTTTCTTCTTTTTTCTTTTTTATTTCTTTTGCTTGAGTGATGCAGATGTTTGAAAAATGATCATGGTGATGAATACACACAATGCGATGATATTTTGAGCCATTGATTGTATACCATGTTTGGAATGTTTGTATGTCAAGAATATTTGTATGCTCTTTCTTCTTTCTCTACTTCTTCCAAGAGGACAGTTAATTCCTTGATTTTTGTGGTTAGCAAACTAACCCCAAAGCAAGCAAAAGGAAAGAAATAAAGAAGATTAGGGCAGAAATAAATGAAATTGAGAACATGAAAACAATTGAGAAAATCAATAAAACCAGAAGCTGGCTTTATGAGAAAATCAATAAGATTGATGGACCCTTAGCAAGATTGACAAAAAGAAGAAGAGAGAGGATGCAAATAAATAAGATCCAAAATGGAAGAGGAGACATAACCACTGACCCCACAGAAATAAAGGAAGTAATGACAGGATACTATGAACAACTTTATGCTAATAAATACAACAATGTAGATGAAATGGACAACTTACTAGAAAGGCACAAACAACCAACTTTGACTCGAGAAGAAATAGATGGCCTCAACAAACCAATCACAAGTAAAAAAATTGAATCACTCATAAGAAGCTCCCCAAAAAGAAAAGTCCAGGACCAGATGGCTTCACATGTGAATTCTACCAACATTCCAGAAAGAATTAGTAACAATCCTGCTCAAACTCTTCAAAAAAATTGAAGAGGAGGGAAAGCTACCTAACTCAATCTATGAAGCCAACATCACCCTCATACCAAAGCCAGACAAAGATATTACAAAAAAAGAAAACTACAGACCAGTCTCTCTAATGAATATAGATGCAAAAATCCTCAACAAAACTCTTGCAAATCAAACCCAGCAGCACATTAAAGAATTATACAACATGACCCAGTAGGATTCATCCCAGGTATGCAAGGATGGTTCAACATAAGGAATCAATTAGTGTAACACACCATATCAACAAATCAAAGCAGAAAAACCACATGATCATCTCAATTGATGCAGAAAAGGCATTTGACAAAATTCACATCCTTTCCTGTTGAAAACAGTTCAAAAGATAGGAATAGAAGGGAACCTCTTCAAAATGATAAAGGGAATATATGAAAAACCCACAGCTAGTATCATCCTGAATGGGGAAAAACTGAAAACTTTCTCCCTAAGATCAGGAACAAGGCAAGGATGTCCACTATCCCCAGTTATTCAACATTGTGTTGGAAGTTCTAGCCAGAGCAATTAGACAAGAAAAAGAAATACAAGGCATCAAAATTGGAAAGGAGGAAGTAAAACTGTCACTGTTTGCAGATGATATGATACTATATGTTGAAAACCCAAAAAAATCCACAGCAAAACTACTAGAGCTAATAAATGAGTACAGCAAAGTGGCAGGTTACAAGATCAGCACTCAAAACTCTGTCGTGTTTCTATATACTAGTAATGAACAATCTGAGGGGGAAATAAAGAAATGAATTCCATTTACAAGTGCAACCAAAAGAATAAAATAATTAGGAAAAAAATGAATATTTTTATATTAATATGTTGTTTTTACAATAAAAATATTAAAATCAGGGAAAAAAAGAATTTGCAGCGCAAAACCCAAAACATCTTCCTAATTTATGCCAAGAGACTGAAGCTATCTGTATATGTTGGCCCCACATTTCCTCCATGTGTCATGCAAATATCTACGATGTCCATGTGAATCATGAGAATGAGTATTCTGTGTATGAAATTACAATCTTTTCTACTGCCCTAGGTGAATAAGTTCATTACTGTGGAGATTTCTGGGCACTTTGCTGTTACCTTGGTCTACAAATGGCAGCCCCACAACCTGAAGCTTTCTCTGGCACTTGTCAAATGTGGTCCTTTTCTTCCATGCTCACCTGAGGCATAGATGCAGAGATTTCTTTAATCATTTTCATGCCACCAACTCATGGGTGAGCGGACAAAAGCAGAAGCAATGTAAACCAGTTTCAGATTCTTAACATTCTCCATATTCTGGTAATTTCTACAGTGAGGATGTTGGAATCCTGTTTAAAATTTCTATGATGGCCATTTATGGACTTCACCTGTGAAATGCCTGAAAATGTTTCAAGATGAGCAATTAGAAGAGAAAGGTGTAGTTGGAAGAAAAATGAGCTGAACACCTAATTTCTTTTAAGGTCATACATGATTCCTAAGCTTTGAGAAATTAATTTCCTGTGTCCTAGTTGGTTGAATCTATAACATCTCTGATCTATTAAACATGAAGTAGGGTTTAGGGTGCACGGGTAGTTCAGTGGTAGAATGCTTGCCTTCCATGCGGGAAGTATTCCACTGTATGGATATGCCACACTTTGTTTATCTACTCATCATTTGATGGGCATTAGGGTTGTTTCCAGCCTTTTTTATTATGAATAAAACTGTTAGGAACATTTGTGTACAAGATTTTTGGACTTGAAATATCTTTTCTTTTGAAAAAAAAGCAGAAGACGGTAGTAATTTTCCATAATGAAATTAAAAGTTGACAATCTGTACTGGTTCCTAAAATTTTTTTAAAATGTAGTAGTCCATGAAATCCTGAATTGGGGAATCCCTGCGTGCCAGTCTGAATCTGTGGTGGACCCCAGAAAAGCCATGCCCTTTGATCCTCATTCAGTATTGCTGGGTGGGAGCATTTTGATCATTTCCATGAAGATGTGACCCACCCAATTGTGGGTGGTAACTTTTGATTAGATGATTTCCATGGAGGTGTGTCTCCACCCACTGAAGGTGGAGTTGCTTGCTGGAATCCTTTTATAGAGAAAATGTTTTGGAGAGAGCCCTCTTTTTGGTAAAGCCACATGAAAGCCAGCAGACGCCGCCATGTTCGCCATGTGCCCTTCCAGCTGAGAGAGAAACATCGAACGTCGTCAGCCTTCTTGAACCAAGATATCTTTCCCCGGATGCCTTAAATTTGACATTTCTATAGACTTGTTTTAATTGGGACATTATTTAGGTCTTAGAACTGTAAACTAGCAACTTATTAAATTCCCCTTGTTAAAAACCATTCTTTTTCTGGTATGTTGCATTCCGGCAGCTAACAAACTAGAACACCCTGTTTCATGCCACTGTTTCTCAAGGGAGTGCTATTAGCATTTGGGGCAGGATAATTCTTCATCATGCGGGACTATCTTTCATATTGCATAATGCACCCTTGGGCCCCATGAACTGATGCCATCAATAAAAAATGCCCACACCTAAGCAATAAAAGAAAAAAATACGTAACCTGCACTTCATCAAAATTAAAATTTTTCTTCATCAAAGGGCATTTTCAAGAAAGCAAAAAAAAAAAAAAAAGAAAAGAAAACCTATAGAATAGGAGAAAATATTTGGAAATCTTTTTTTATCACTCCGTTCTTGATGTATAATCAATAACTCACAATATCATCATATACTTGTGTATTCATCATGTTCATTTCTTAGAACATTTGCATCAATTCAGAAAAAGAAATAAAAAGAAAACAGAAAAAAATTCATACATACCATATTCCTTACCCCTACCTTTCATTGATCACTAACATTTCAATGTACTAAATTGATTTTAACATTTGTTCCCCCTATTATTTATTTATTTTTAATCCATATGTTTTACTCATCTGTTGATAAGGTAGATCAAAGGAGCATCAGACACAAGGTTTTCACAATCACACAGTGTTCTAGTTTGCTAGCTGCTGGAATGCAACACACCAGAGACAGATGGGCTTTTAATAAAAGGGGATTTGTTTTGTTCATTCTTCAGAGGAAAGGCAGCCAACTTTCAACTGAGGTTCTTTCTTACGTAGGAAGGCACAGGATGGTCTCTGCTGGCCTTCTCTCCAGGCCTCTGGGTTCCGACAACTTTCCCCGGGGTGACTTCTTTCTGCATCTCCAAAGGCCTGGGCTGAGCTGCGAGTGCTGAGATGAGGAATGCTAAGCTGCTTGGGCTGTGCTATGTTGAGCTTTCTCATTTAAGCACCAGCCAATTAAGTCAAATGTCACTCCTCCTAGCCTACTGCAGATGTAATTAGCAACAGATGAGGTTCATGTACAATTGGCTCATGTCCACAGCAACAAAATTAGGTGCCTTCACCTGGCCAAGTTGACAACTGAATCTAACTACCACACACAGTCACATTGTGAAAGCTATATCATTAATGCAATCATCTTCAAGAAACATGGCTACTGGAACACAGCTCTACATTTTCAGGCAGTTCCCTCCAGCCTCTCCATTACACTTTAACTAAAGAGGTGATATCTATATAATGCATAAGAATAACCTCCAGGATAACCTCTTGACTCTGTTTGAAATCTCTCAGCCACTGACACTTTATTTTGTCTCATTTTGCTCTTCCCACTTTTGGTTGAGGAGGTTTTCTCAATCCCTTGATGATGAGTCCCAGCTCATTCTAGGATTTTGTCCTACATTACCAGGAAGGTCCACATCCCTGGGAGTCATGTCCCATGGAGAGAGGGGGAGGGCAGTGAGTTTGCTTGTCATGTTGGCTGGAGAGAGAGGCCACATATGAGCAACAAAAGAGGTTCTCTTGGGGGTGACTCTTAGGCCTAATTTTAAGAAGGCTTAGCCTATGCTTTGCTGGGTTAAGTTTCATATAAACAAACCCTAAGACTGAGGACTCAGCCTATTGCTTTGGTTGTTTCCACTGCGTGTGAGAATATCAAGAATTTGCCACTTGGGGAAGTTGAATTTTCCCCCTTTCTCACCATTCCCCCAAGGGGACTTTGCAAATACTTTTTTATTCACTGTTCAAATCACTCTGGTATTTATTGGTGCATCTCTCTGGACAAACCTACAAAATCTCATCCCCTACTCAAGGTTAATAGCTGGAAATCTTATATATGATAAGGGTTTAATAACCAGAATGTACAGAAAACTCCTACTTCTGAACAACAACAAAAAAAGAACAACCCAATTTAAAAATGGGCAAAGGATTTAAATAGCCATTTCTCCAATGAAGATATCCAAATGGCCAAAAATCACATGAAAAGATGCTCAACATTATTAGCTCTTAGGGAAATGCAAATAAAAACTACAGTGAAATACCACTTCGTATCCACTAGTACGACTATTATTGAAACTTGGTGTTGGTGAGTATGTGGAGAAATTGGTGTTGGTGAGTATGTGGAGAAATTGTAACTTTAATGCATTGATGATGATAATGTAAAATGGTGTGCAGTTGCTGTAACAACAGTTTGGTGGTTCTTCAAAAAATTCACCATAGAATTACCATATGACCTGGTGATCCCACTTCTGGGTATATACCCCAAAGAATTGAGAGCAGGAACTTGATCTCATGTTCATAGCAGCATTATTCACAATCCCAAAAGGTGGAATCCACTCAAGTCTCCAGCGACAGAATAATAGACTAACAAGATGGGACACATCCATACAACAGCATATTTTATTCATCTATAAAAGGAATGAAATTCTGATATATCTGGTCCATGGATGAACCTTGAAAACATTGTGCTAAGTGAAATAAACTAGCACAAAATAAAACAATACAAGATACACAGAATAAGCTGAACACAGTAGGACAAGTATTGTATGATTCCACTTACATAACCTGTAATATACCTTGCAAGGAATATTATAGGTTACTAGGGGTGGAGGGAAGCAGAATGAGGAGTTGTGTAATGAGTAAAGAGTTTCTGATTGGGGTGATGAATATACTTTGGTAATGAATGGTGGTGATAGTAAGACAATATTGTGAATGTAATTAATGCCCCTGAATTGTACACTTGAAAATGGTTAAAATGGGGCAGGCAACGGTGGCTCAGAGGCAGAGTTCTCGCCTACCATGCTGTAGACCCAGGTTCGATTCCCAGTGCCTGCTCATGTTAAAAATAAATAAATAAATAAAAAGGTTAAAATGACAAATTATACATAATATACATAAAAAGTGTGTGTGTGTGTACATACGTATGTATAACCACAATAAAAAAATAATAGTTTTTTTTTAATGTCTGTGCATGTTTCTGAATGTCCCCAAGGAAAGATGGACTCACTTGGGTTGAGAACTATTGTTCTACATTGACTATTCCTGAGGAAATATTTGGATGTAGAGTGGGGAGATCATTTGTAAGACCATTTACACTAATTTAGTCAAGATATTATGAACTGGACTAAGGTAGTGAGAATGGAAAATAGATGAGAGTTACACGTGTTTATTAGAAGGTGGAATCCATAAGATGGTTTTCTGGTTTTTGTGCTGAAATGGAGAATATAGAGAAGCAATCACTAAGTAAAAGAGGTAGAATGAAGAAAGAAGAGGGCCAAACAAACTTGCATTTAAGGGGTAGGTGGTGAAGTAGGAGGAGAACCAGAAGTTGTTGCTATGTCTGGTGGACAAGGTGAACTCCATGCGCTCTTCACCACCCTCTATGTCCTGCAGAGGATGGAAACAAAAAGTAGTATTTCCAGACTCTCTGGCAGATAGAATTCTGGATGCATATTAAGTTCTACTACTTAGATGGCATTTATGTGAGATTTGGAAGATGGAAATAAGGCGAGATCATCTTCTTCCTGCTTTGGAAAATAAGATCAGGGAGAAGTTGGATTTTCCCCTAGGAGCACTGTAGTATGCAGCCACTAGTGTCATGGATATTGAGACACAATTGTGGCAGCTTCCTGGTGTCAAGATGGGGATTTAATGGGTTGTCCTTGAACCTACACTTCAGGGGCAGTTTCCTGACCACCACCTTTCTGATGTGGCAGATGTAACCACTCCCCTACTGGGTCAGATTGTTGTTCTAGAAGCATCTGGAGACTAACACTCTTACTTTTTTCAATGTTTTTATAATTACAAATTGCTAGAGAGGTTTCTGAATCCTATTATTGATACACTATGCAAACTAAAGGAAAAGTTTCACAAGAGAGGACTAATGTTTCAGAGTGGCTGAGTGTTTCTATTTGCTAAAACTTCCCAAATACAATATACCAGAAATGAGTTGGCTTTTACAATGGGAATTTATTAGCTTACAAAACTCACAAAAAACAACAACCACTAAAAAAATGAACAGACTTCAATTAGAGATATGAATGAAACTGATCTGGGTAGGACTAGAGTAAGGTAAATCAAACTAAAGAGTAAAGGATGATATTGACTGAATTTTTTTTTGGAGGGGGTGCATGGTCCAGGAAGCAAACCGGGGTCCTCCACATGGAAGACAAGCATTCTACCACCGAACCACCTGTGCTCCCATCTGACTGTATTTAAAACTTCAACTTCTGTGTGAGACCGAAGGAAGATATGTTTATTTGGTGCAAAATTTGTATTTTTGAATATAAGTGTGCTACTATCTAATTTAACTTGTGTAGTCAGCTTATTCAAACATCATAATTACATGGAACCTTGAATAGGTAGTGAGATCTTGTTGGTTTGTACAGGTTGGTGTGATGCCCCAGTGCATCCCAAAGTAATCTGGGCAGAAGATTAAAAAGGCAGGTCCAGGTCTCAGGAGAAGAGTGTAATCAGTATCTAGCTTTCCTGAGGATGAGACCCAGCAAGTTGTCAGACTTTCCTATGAAGCCTCTTGACTCAGTGCTTTTCCTATCCTGCCCTGCAAGTGGTGCTCGTCAACCCTCAGCTCCCCTCTGGTGTGAAGTGGTATGGAGCCTTTAATTCCTAGCCTGCCCGTGGGCATGGTTTAGATAGACCGAGGTGGAAGGCAAGCTCAAGATTTTTCTGATTCCCAGCCCCTGGGATCTGAATTCTCTGAAGGAGGGCTGCCGCTTGAGCTGTGCCCTGTCCTCCCACTGCCTTTTCTTGGGGAACATATGCACTTTAGGGAATTACCCCCTTCACTTGACTTCTCTCTCAGAACTATCTTAACCCTGCCCTTGCCTGGGTCAGTGCTGAAAACTGAAAATGACTGAGGCTTTCTCTAATGAGCTACTTAGAATACTTAAAAAAAAAAAAAGAAGAAGAAGAGGAAAAAGATAAAATAGACTCCCTTTTCAGAGCCAGCCCCCAGCCCCTCAACATTCACTAGTCAAGAGCCAGAGTTAGTGCCTGGCCTTATAAAGGAGCACAGTGGTTTTCCAGTATTCTGAGTGTTCCAGTTTGCTAGCTGCCAGAATGCAATATACTAGAAACAGAATGGCTTTTAAAAAGGGGAATTTAATGAGTTGCTAGTTTACAGCTCTAAGGCCAAGGAAATGTCCCAGTTAAAACAAGTCTATAGAAATGTCCAGTCAAAGGCACCCATCCAGGGAAAGATACCTTGGTTCAAGAAGGCTGATGAAGTTCAGGGTTTCTCTCTCAAGTGAGAAGGCACGTGACGAACACAGTCAGGGCTTCTCTCTCAGCTGGAAGGGCAAATGGCAAACATGGCGCATGGCAAATACGGCGTCATCTGCTAGCTTCTTTTCCTGGCTTCCTGTTTCATGAAGCTCCCTGGGAGGCATTTTCCTTCTTTATCTCCAAAGGTCGCTGGCTCATGGGCTCTCTGCTTTATGGTGCTGCAGCATTCTCTGCTCTCTCCAAATCTCCTTCATTCTCCAAAATGTTTCCTCTTTTATAGGACTCCAGAAACTTATCAAGACCCACCCAAATGGGTGGAGACATGTCATCACCTAATCCAGTTTAACAACCATTCTTGATTAAATCACATCTCCAAGGAGATGATCTGATTACAGTTTCAAACATACTGCATTGAATAGGGATTATTCTGCCTTTACGAAATGGGATTTTGATTAAAACATGGCTTTTCAAGGGTCCATACATCCTTTCAAACCAACACACTGAGCTTGGCCGACTCCATTATCCTCTGGTATTTTTTCCCTCTTTATCAGCCCCTTCTCTTTGCCAGGATATAGAGACCTCAGAGTTTCTTCCCTGCTTTCTCTGGGTTTATCTGTGCTCAGAGCTTGTATTCAGCAGCCCAAATTTGTTAACTAAAACCATAATTAGAGCTTGGTTGAGCTACCTTCCCTTGCTCCTAGTAAAGTCTGCTTCTTTTTCCCACCAGGACATGTTTCCAGCAGCCTGCTGTGCCAGTGGGGGAGTGGCACCAGCCTATGCAGTTTGGGGGCTTTACTTACAGTTTTGTGCTGTGATCTTGGCCCTCCTACCCATTCCAGACTGGTGTGCGAGGTGTGTCCAGGTGCAGATTCCCCCAAACAGTTGGTTCAGCAGTTCCTGGCTATTTACTAGCTGCTCCAGAGGACTAGCTAAATTCCACACCTCCACACACCACCATCTTCCTTATACCTTTTTGATATTCAGCTCCTCCGTCATTGCTCACTGCCATTTCCATTTGATGTTTGTACTGTACCATATTGAGTCCTCTCTCACTTCTTTTTAGATATATTTTTCATATATTTTCTCTGTGGTAACCATGGAGTTTAACATCCTAAATATATAACAAGCAAGTTTGATTTAATACCAGTTTAACTTCAATAACACAAATACACTATTCTATACCCCTCTGCCTCCATTTTTTGTACTTGTTACAAATGATATCTTTTTATGTTGTATGTCCAAAAACATAGACTCATCATCACTTTTTCTGGGGAATATTAATTTTTTATTTTTATTTTTTCATGAAGTTTAATAAAGTTTCACATATTACTCCCTACAATTTCTGGGCATTCTTTATAAAGTTAAGTCCTTTAGTGCTATTGTGAATAGATCCGGTTTTGTTGTTAGTTATTGCTAGTGTTGAGGAATGATTTTAATTTTTGCAAACACATTTTATAAAACTTTACATTTTTTTTATTTTTAACTTTTTTTTGTTGTGTAGTATAACATATATACAAAGCAAATAAATAAAAAAGCAATAGTTTTCAAAGCACTCTTCAACAAGTAGTTACAGGACAGATCCCAGAGTTTTCCATGGGCTACCATACGATCCTCTCATATTTTTCCTTCTAGCTGCTCCAGAATATAGGAGGCTAGAGAACTTAAATATTTTTTTTTTATCATCACAATAGACTTTTTTTCCTTCTTTTTTTGTGAAAAATAACTTATATACAAAAAAGCTATAAATTTCAAAGCACAGCACCATGGTTAGTTGTAGAACATATTTCAGAGTTTGACATGGGTTCCAATTTCACAATTTTAGGTTTTTACTGGAGACTAAAGGAGATATCAATTTAATGATTCAGTATTCATATTCATTTTTAAAATCCTATCTTCTCTGTATAACTCCACCATCACCTTTGATTATTCCATCGCTCTCTTTAGGGGTGTTTGGGCTATGGAAATTCTAAATTTTTTATATTGGAAAGGTCTGTTACTAATATTGGGTAGGGAGATGGAATTATCTGATGTTCTGGAGAGGCTGGGCTAGGTTTCAGGACTTATTTGGACCAGGGACCCATCTGGAGGTTGTAGATTTCTGGAAAGTTACTCTAGTGCCTGGAACCCTTGTGGAATCTTATATATTGCCCTAGGTGTTCTTTAGGATTGGTCGGAATGGTCCTGGTTGTGGTGGCATGTTATGACTGGTAGAAAGGTCTAATTGAAGCTTGCATAAGAGCAACCTCCAGAGTAGCCTCTCAACTCTATTTTACCTCTCTGTGCCACTGATACTTTATTAATTACACTTCTTTTCCCCTTTTGGTCAGGATGGAATTGTTGATCCCACAATGCCAGGGCTGAATTCATCCCTGGGAATCCTCTCCCATGTTGCCAGGGAGACTTTCACCCCTGGCTACCATGTCCCACGTAGGGGGGAGGGCAATGATTTCAGTTGCACAGTTGGGCTTAGAGAGACTGAGGCCACCTCTGAGCAACAACAAAGTTCCTCCAGAAGTAACTCTTAGGCAAGCCTATAGGCCGTCTAAGCTCCTCCGCTACCTACATAAGCTTCACAAGAGTAAGCCTCGGGATCAAGGGCATGGCTTGTTGATTTGCATGTCCTAAAAGTTTGACACAGTATCAGGGGATTCCCTAATGGTAAGATTTAATAGTTCCGTATTCTTTCTCCCTTCCATGCCCAATTATTAAAAAGATAATTTTGTCCCAGTTCAGAGTATTTGGGGGCCTTGTTAAAAATCAGTTGACTATAGATTTGGTAGTCTATTTCTGTACTCTCAATTTGATTCCATTGGTCAGTGCTCCTGTCTTTGTGCCAGTACTGTGTTGTTTTGAACACTGTGGATTTATCATAGGTTTTAAAGTCAGGGACTGTTAATCCTCCCACTTTCTTCTTTTTTAGGATGCTTTTAGCTATTCGGGGTCTTTTTCCCTTCCAGATGAATTTGATAATTAGCTTTTCCAAATCTTCAAAGTAAGTTGTTGGAATTTTTATTGGTACTGTGTTGAATCTGTAGATAAATTTGAGGAGAATTCACATCTTAACTATATTTAGCCTTCCTATCCATGAGCAGGGAATGTCTTCCACCTATTTAGATCTTCTCTGATTTCCTTTAGCAACAGTATGTAGTTTTCTGTGTACAAGTCCTTTACATCCCTAGTTGAGTTCATTCCTAAGTACTTGATTCTTTTAGTTGCTATTTTGAATGGAATTTTTTCCTTAATTGACTCCTCAACTAAGTCATTGGTTGTGTATAGAAATATTACTGATTTTTGCACATTAATTTTATATCCTGCCACCTTGCTGAATTTATTAGCTCAAGTAACTTTGCTGTAGATTTCTCAGGATCTTCCAAGTATAGTATTATATCATCTGCAGATAATGAGTTTTGCTTCTCCCTTTCCAATTTGGATGCCTTTTATTTCTTTGTTCTGCTGATTGCTCTAGCTAGAACTTCTAGCACAATGTTGAATAATAGTGGTGACAGTGGGCATCCTTGTCTTGTTCCTGATCTTAGGGGGAAAGTTTCCAGTCTCTCTCCATTGAGTATGATGCTGGCTATCAGTTTTTCATATATTCCCTTTATCATATTGAAATAATTACCTTTGATTCCTATCTTTTGGAGTGTTTTTATCAAAAAAGCATTCTGAATTTTGTCGAATGCTTTTTCAGCATTGTGGTGGTTTGAAAGGAAGTATGCCCCCTAGAAAAGCCATGTTTTAATCAAAATCCCATTTCATAAAGGTAGAGTAATCCCTATTCAATACTGTATGTTTGAAACTGCAATCAGATCATCTCCCTGGATAATGTGATTTAGTCAAGAGTGGTTGTTAAACTGGATTAGGTGATGACATGTCTCCACCCATTTGGATGGGTCTTGGTTGGTTTATTGGAGTCCTATAAAAGAGGAAACATTTTGGGGAATGGGAGATTTGGAGAGAGCAGAGAATGCTGCAGCACCACGAACCAGAGTGTCCACGAGCCAGAGACCTTTGGAGGTGAAGAAGGAAAATGCCTCCTGGGGAGTTTCACGAAACCAGAAGCCAGGAGAGAAGAAGCTAGCAGATGACACTGTGTCCGCCATGTGTCCTTCCAGATGAGAGAGAAACCCTGACTGTGTTCACCATGTGCCTTTCCAGGTGAGAGAGAAACTCTGAGTGTGCTCGCCATGTGCACTTCTACTTAAGAGAGAAACCCTGAACTTCATCGGCCTCCTTGAACCAAGGTATCTTTCCCTGGATGCCTTTGATTGGACATTTCTATAGACTTGTTTTAATTGGGACATTTTCTCGGCTTTAGAACTGTAAACTAGCAACTCATTAAATTCCCCTTTTAAAAGCTGTTCTGTTTCTGGTATATTGCATTCTGGCAGCTAGCAAACTAGAACAAGCATCAATTGAAATGATCATGTGATTTTTCCCTTTTGATTTATTAATGTGCTGTATTACATTAACTGATTTTCTTGTGTTGCACCATCATTGCATTCCTGGTAAAAACCCCACTTGGTCATGGTGTATAATTCTTTTAATGTGTTGTTGGATTCGATTTGCTAATACTTTATTGAGAATGTTTGCAGCTATGTCCATTAGGGAGATTGGCCTGTAGTTTTCCTTTCTTATAGCATCTTTACCTGGTTTTGGTATTAAAATGATATTAGCTTCATAAATAAGTTAGAGTTCCTTTTTCCTCAATTTTTTGGAAAAGTTTGAGCAGGGTTGGTGTTAGTTCTTTTTGGAATGTTTGATAAAATTCCCCTGTGAAGCCATCTGGCCCAGGACTTTTCTTTGTAGGAAGATTTTTGATGACTGATTGAATCTCTTTACTTGTGATTGTTTTTTTGAGATCTTCTACTTCTTCCTGAGTCAGTGCAGCTTGTTTGTGTGTCTCCAGAATTTGTCCATTTGATCTAAATTGTCTAGTTTGTTGGTGTATAGTTGTTCATAGTATCCTCTTGTGATTTCTTTTATTTCTTCGGTCTCTGTGGTAACACACCCCTTCTCATTTCTGATTTTGTTTATTTGCATCCTCTCTCTTTTTTTCTTTGTCAGTCTTGCTAGTAGCCCATCAATTTTATTGATTTTCTCAAAGAACCAAAATTTGGTTTTATTGATTCTTTCTATTGTTCTTTTGTTCTTCCATTCATCTCTCCTTTAATCTTTGTTATTCTCTTCTGCTGTTTGCTTTGGGGTTAGTTTGCTGTTCTTTCTCAAGTTCCTCCAGGTGTGCTGTTAGGTCTTCGATTTTTGCTCTTTCTTGTTTTTTAATGTAGGCATTTAGGGCAATACATTTCCCCCTCATCCCATAAGTTCTGATAAGTTGTATTCTCATTTTCATTCATTTCCAGATAGCTACTGATTTCTCTAGCAATTTCTTCTTTGACCCACTGGTTGTTTAAGAATGTATTATTTAATCTCCATTTATCTGTGAATGTTCTCGTTCTTGGGTGGTTATTGAGATCCAGCTTCACCCCATTGTAATCAGAGAAAGTGCCTTGAATAATTTCAGTATTTTTAAATTTATAAAGACCTGTTTTGTGCCCCAGCATATGATTTATCCTGGAGAATGTTCCATGAGCACTAGAGAAGAATGTATATCTTTGTGTTTTGGGGTGCAATGACCTATATATGTCTGTTAGGTCTAATTCATTTATCAAGTTATTTAATTTCTGTTTTCTTGTTAATTTTCTGTCTGGCTCTTCTATCTATAGAGGGGAGTGGTGTACTGAAGTCCCCTGCTGTTATTGGTGAAACATCTGTCGCTCCCTTCAGTTTTGACAATGTCTGTCTCATGTACTTTGGAGCTCCTTGATTGGGAGCATAAATATTTATGACTGTTATATCTTCTTGGTTAATTGGCCCTTTAATTAGTATATAATGTCCTTCTATGTCTCTTATGATGTCTTTATATTTAAAGTCTACTTTGTCTGATATTACTACAGCTACTTGTTCCAGTTTGCTAGCTGCCGGAATGCAACACACCAGAGACGGATTGGCTTTTAATTAAAGGGGATTTTATTTTGTTAGTTCTTCAGAGGAAAGGCAGCTAACTTTCTACTGTGGTTCTTTCTTACGTGGGAAGGCACAGGATGGTCTCTACTGGCCTTTTCTCCAGACCTCTGGGTTCTGACAACTTTCCCCGGGGTGATTCCTCTGCACCTCCAAAGGCCTGGGCTGAGCTGTGAGTGCTGAGATGAGGAATGCCGAGCTGCTTAGGCTGTGCTACGTTGTGCTTTCTCATTTAAGCACCAGCCAATTAAGTCAAATGTCATTCATTGCAGCAGACACGCCTCCTAGCCAACTGCAGATGTAATTAGCAAGAGATGAGGTTCACATACCATTGGCTCAAGTCCGCAGCAACAGAACTAGGTGCCTTCACCTGGCCAAGTTGACAATCGAATGTAACTACCACACTACTCCAACTTTCTTTTGGTTACAACTTTTGTGGAAAAATCTTTTTCCATCTTTTCACTTTCAATCTAAATGTTTCCTTGTGTCTAAGATGAGTCTTTTGTAAGCGGTATATAGCTGGATTATGTTTCTTAATCCATTCTGCCAATCTGTATCTTTTAATTAGTTAGTTTAGTCAATTAACATTCAAAGTTATCACTGAAAAGGCATTTCTTGATTCCACCATCTTTTTTTTTTAATTTTTAACAAAACCAATCAACATACAATATGAACATTCTTTTTTCTCTTTCATCACATAGTTGTATATTATCATGATCATTTCTTAGAACATTTGCATCAATTCAGAAAAAGAAATAGAAAACAGAAAAAAATTCATACATAACATACCCTTTACCCCTCCCTTTCATTGATCACTAGCATTTCAATTACTAAATTTATTTTAACATTTGTTCCCTCTATTATTTGTTTATTTTTAATACATACGTTTTACTCATCTGTTGATAAGGTGGATAAAAGGAGTATCAGAAACAAGGTTTTCACAATCACACAGTCACATTGCAAAAGCTATATCATTATACAATCGAATCAGGAAACATGGCTACTGGAACACAGATCTATATTTTCAGGCAGTTCCCTCAAGCCACTCCATTACATCTTAACTACAAGGTGATATCTATTTAATGCATAAGAATAACCATCAAGATAGCCTCTCAACCCTGTTTGGAATCTCTCAGCCATTTACACTTATTTTGTCTCATTTCACTCTTCCCCCTTTTGGTTGAGAAGGTTTTCTCAATCCCTTAGTGCTGAGTTCCTGCTCATTCTAGGATTTCCGTCCCACGTTGCCAGGAAGGTCCACACCCCTGGGAGTCATATCCCACATAGAGAGGGGGAGGGCAGTGAGTTTGCTTGCTGTGTTGACTGAGAGAGAGGCCACATCTGAGCAACAGAAGATGTTCTCTTGGGGGTGACTCTTAGGCCTAATTTTAAGTAGGCCTAGCCTATCCTTTGCGGGGTTAAGTTTCAACAAACCACAAGACTGGGGGCTCGGTCTATTGATTTGGTTGTCCCTACTGTGTGTGAGAATATAAAGAATTCTCCAGTTGGGGAAGTTGAACTTCCCCCCTGTTCTAGTTTGCTAACTGCTGGAATGCAACACACCAGAGACGGATTGGCTTTTAATAAAAGGGGATTTATTTTGTTGGTTCTTCAGAGGAAAGGCAGCTAACTTTCCACTGAGGTTCTTTCTTACGTGGAAGTCACAGGATGGTCTCTGCTGGTCTTCTCTCCAGGCCCCTGGGTTCCAACAACTTTCCCCGGGGTGACTTCTTTCTGCATCTCCAAAGGCCTGGGCTGAGCTGCAAGTGCTGAGATGAGGAATGCCGAGCTGCTTAGCTGTGCTACGTTGTCATCTCCCATTTAAGCACCAGCCAATTAAGTCAAATGTCACTCATTGCAGCCTCCTAGCTGACTGCAGATGTAATTGGCAACAGATGAGGTTCACGTACTGTTGGCTTATGTCCACAGCAACAAGACTAGGTATGCTCACCTGGCCAAGTTGACAACTGAATCTAACTAACACACCCCCTTTCTCACCATTCCCCCAAAAGGGACTTTGCAAATATGTTTTTATTCACTGTTCAAATCACTCTGGGATTTATTGGGGCATCACTCTGGACAAACCTACAAAATCTCATGCCCTACTCAAGGTTTCAAGTACTATGGTGTTTGATTAAGCTGTCCACATAAGTTATATTAGGAAATGCACTAGTCAAAATATAAATTTTGTGCCAAATAAGCATTTTCTGCTTTAGTCTCACACATAGGTTAAAGTTTTGAAATATTAATTGCCATCTATTTCCAACAAGCTGCGTTATTGACATTCCTTTGTTCTTCCTTATGCAAAAACATTTTTAAATTTGCACATTTAATCACTATCATTATACACTCTAGGCATTCCTAGATTATGCCATCTCAGTCTTTATGTTCTATCTTTCCTTCCAATTTCATTTGTGCCCCCAGGCCTCCTCCCTCTATCATTCTCACATTCAGCTTCATTCAGTGTTCTGACATTATTGTATTATAATTAGGTAGTATTATGCTATCCATTTCTGAATTTTTACAAGCAGTCCTGTTGCACAGTCTGTATCCCTTCAGTTCCAATTACCCAATATCTTACCCTATTTCTATCTCCTGATGGTCTCTGATACCAACTGAAATTCTCCACGTTCATTCGCTAATGTCAGTTCTTATCAGTGGGACCGTACAGTATCTGTCCTTTTGTTTCTGGCTAATCTCAGTCAGCATAATGTCCTTAAGGTCCATCCATGTTGTTACATACTTCATAACTTTGTCTTACAGCTGCATAATATTCCATTGTATATATATATCACAGCTTGTTTAGCCACTTGTCTGTTGATGGACATTTGGGCTGTTTCCCTCTCTTGGCAATTGTAAGTAATGCTGCTATAAACAATGGTGTGCAAATGTGTGTTTTTGTTCTTGCCCTCATGTCTTCTGAGTATGACCTAGCAATGGTATTGCCGGGTCATATGGCAATTCTATACTTCGCTTCCTGAGGAACCACCAAACTGTCTTCCACAGTGGTTGTATCATTTGACATTCCCACCAACAGTGGATCAGTGTGCCTCTTTCTCCACAACCTCTCCAGCACTTGTCATTTTCTGTTTTATTGATAATGGCCATTCTGGTGGATGTGAGATGATATCTCATTGTGGTTTTGATTTGCATTTCCCTAATAGCCAGGGAAGTTGAGTATCTTTTCATGTGTCTTTTTGGCCATTTGTATTTCCTCTTCTGAGAAGTGTCTGTTTAAGTCTTTTGCCCATTTTGTAATTGGGTTGTCTGTCTTTTTGTGGTTGAGTTTAACAATCTCTTTCTATATTCTGGATACTAGACCTTTATCTTATATATTGTTTCCAAATATTATTTCCCATTGTGTAGCCTGTCTTTTTACTTTCTTGATGAAGATCTTTGATGCACAAAAATGTTTAATTTTGAGGAGTTCCCATTTATATCTTTCTTTCTTCAATGCTCATGCTTTGGGTATAAGATCTAGGAAACTGCCTCCTATTTTAAGATTGATATTTCCCTACATTTTCTTCTAACAGTTTTATGGTCTTAGATCTAATGTTTAGGTTTTTGATCCATTTTGAGTTAATTTTTGTATAGGGTGTGAGATATGGATCCTCTTTCATTCTTTTGCATGTGGATATCCAGTTCTCTAGGCACCATTTATTGAAGAGACTGTTCTGTCCCAGGTGAGCTGGCTTGACTGCCTTATCAAAGATCAATCATCCATAGATGAGGGGGTCTGTATCTGAATACTCTATTTGATTCTGTTGGTCAGTATATCTATCTTTATGCCAGTACCATGCTGTTTTGATGACTATGCTTCATAATACACCTTAAAGTCAGGTAGCATGAGATCTCCAACTTCATTTTTCTTTCTCAGGATATTTTTAGCTATTTGGGGCATCCTACCCTTCCAGATAAATTTGGTTATTGGTTTTATATTTCTGAAAAGTTTTTGGGATTTTAATTGGTATTGCATTGAATCTGTAAATCAATTTAGGTAGAATTGACATCTTAACTGTATTTAGTCTTGCACTCCATGAACATGGTATGCCCTTCCATTTATTTAGGTCTTCTGTGATTTCTTTTCACAATTTCTTGTAGTTTTCTTTGTATAGGTCTTCAGTATCTTTAGTGAAATTTATTTCTAAATATTTTATTCTTTTGGTTGCAATTGTAAATAGATTTTTTTCTTGATTTCCCCCTCAGATTGTTCATTACTAGTGTATAGAAACACTACAGATTTTTGAGTGTTGCTCTCGTAACCTGCCACTTTGCTGTACTCATTTATTAGCTCTAGTAGTTTTGCTGTGGATTTTCAGGGTTTTTAACATATAGTATCATATCATCTGCAAACAGTGAGAGTTTTAATTCTTCTTTTCCGATTTTGATGCCTTGTATTTCTTTTTCTTGTCTAATTGCTCTAGCTAGAACCTCCAACACAATGTTGAACAACAATGGTGATAGTGGAAATCCTTGCCTTGTTCCTGAGCTTAGTGGGAAAGTTTTCAGTTTTTCCCCATTGAGGATGATGTTAGCTGTGGGTTTTTCAAACATTCCCTTTATCATGATGAGGACGTTCCCTTCTATTCCTGTCCTTCGAAGTGTTTTCAGCAAGAGAGGATGTTGAATTTTGTCAAGTACCTTTTCTGCATCAATTGAGATGATTGTGTGGTTTTTCTGGTTTTATTTGTTGAGATGATGTGTTACAGTAATCGATTTTCTTATGAACCATCCTTGCATACCTGGGATGAATCCTACTTGGTCATGTTGTATAATTCTTTTAATGTGCTGCTGGGTTTGATTTGCAAGAGTTTTGTTGAGGATTTTTGCATTTACATTCATTAGAGAGATTGGTCTGTAGTTTTCTTTTTTTGTAATATCTTTGTCTGGCTTTGGTATGAGGGTGATGTTGGTTGGCTTCATAGAATGAGTTAGGTAGCTTTCCCTCCTCTTCAATTTTTTTGAAGAGTTTGAGTAGGATTGGTACCAATTCTTTCTGGAATGTTTGGTAGAATTCACATGTGAAGTCATCTGGTCCTGAACTTTTCTTTTTGGGGAGCTTCTTTATGACTAATTCAGTTCCTTTACTTGTGATTGGTTTGTTGAGGTCGTCTATTTCTTCTCGAGTCAATGTTGGTTGTTCATGCCTTTCTAAGAAGTTGTCCATTTCATCTACATTTTCAAGTTTATTAGCATAAAGTTGTTCAGCAGACTCTCCCTGCTGGGGGCATGGTGGAGAGGTTGTAGGCTGGCTTTAATGGCTTCACTTTTGCAGACCCTGGGGTCTGAACTCCTTGAGGGAGGGATTCCACCTGAGATGGGCCCCACCCCTCTCCTGGGGGATGCGCAAGCTCCAGATAAACACTGAAACAAGCTCAAGTCTGCCTTGTCCTGGGGCAGTTGGAGCCTGAGAAACCTTGCAGCTGTATCTAAAGAACAGACAAGCTGTAAAAACACAGCCACAAAAAAGGAAAAAGAAAAATCCTTTTCAGAGCAGGACTCCCATTCCTTGGGTTTGCCAATCAAAAGCTTAAGTTGGTGTGTTGCTGTGTGTATCTCCAGGTCCTATGTGTCCCCTCCTTTCCTTCAGGGCCCAGACCTTTTCAGATCCAAAAAATCTGCATTTTTTTTTCTTTTTTGTCAGTCCTGCCCCCTCTGTGCCAGGGCAAAACCCAGTGACCTCCACTTTTACTCGAGGTTCAGCTGCACTGGGGGCCTATTTTTAGTAGTGAGAATTTGTAAATTAATTCCACAATTGGAGCTTAGTTGTGCTCAGTCCCTGCTGCTGGTAAAGTCTCTTTCCTTTCCCCTCTGTCAAGGAGGGGCACCGGCTGTTTCGGCTTGGGGAACTCACGATTCTGGGGGGACTCGCAGCCAGTCCAGCTGGGCCAGACTGGGATATGCTGCATCACTGATGCGGCCCCAGCAGTTGTTCTGTACTGTTCCTGGCTATTTACTAGCTGCTCTGGAGGACGAACGAAATCCCACACCTCGCTGAGCCACCATCTTGGCTTGGCCTTATGCGTTTTCACCTGCTGTAGTCATTTTAATAGAGTTTTAGCAGAGGGTTCAAGTAAATGTGTGTTCAATCTGCCATCTTTTATTTAGAAGTCCTTTTGTTCTTTTTTTTCCCCAAAGCTATGCATTCCACCATTTTCACTTTGAGGATTCTAAAATATATGTTTTTAAGTACTTTTTAGATTCACACTATTATTTTTATTTTGTTTACGTAGCATCTGTCTTATGACTATGGACTTAGTGGTTTGTCTTTCTGCAAATTAGCTTTCTGCATGTGTTTTGGGATTTGGGGTTCTAAACTCATCCTAAGCAGAAGACTTTTCCTCTCTCTGTGATTAGTGTGCATATCTGCTTACCCCTTCCTGTCTAGTTGCTTTTCAGTTGCCACCACCCACTCTGCCTGAGACCTGACATCAGACCCAGCTTGTAGGCCAGGAAGCAGCTTGGCTGGTCCTGGCTGGGAGGCTCTCTCTGTTCTGCTACTGCCTGGGCACGAAGCGCCCTATGTGCCATGGTGCCGAGCAGAAGTAGAGAGCAGCTGTCCCAGCCTATACGGAGAGTGATGGAAGCCCCACCCTGGTCCTTGGCTTCAAGAGGGAGCCAGGCTACATGCCCCAGCCCCACCCCACCCTGCCTCAAGAAGGGCATTTTATTCTGTTGTCCCACTAAAGCCAAATTCTTATCCACTTTTGCTGCTTCTAGACCTGGAGCCAAGCTTTAGCTAGTTATGGTTTTAGCCCCACTAACATATTGGGTTTCTATCCACAGAGGTATTCATTTTAGTTTGGATGGCAGCTTTGTCCTTTATGTGGTTTCTTCTTCTATTATGTCTGTCACTGCCAAGGATATGGAGGTGGGAGATTGAAGGGATTCCTCGAGGCAAAAACTTAAAAATGCCTTCCTGACCACAGTGCCTCTCCAGGGGTCCTGATTTGGATCTACCCTGCGTACTTGAGAAACAAGTTCTGGGATCAAAGGTACGGATAGAGAAAGTGGTTACAGGAGGAGAACAGACTGGAACTCCCAGCAGACTCTGCTTTACAGGGTGGAGATCAAAGCCTTAATTCCAACCACATCTGATTTATTGGTGATAACTGACCCCCTCGTGCTCTCAGAGCTCTCTGCTGCTACCCTTATGCAAAGATGGTGGGTTTTGTTTTAACTCTCTTGCTTCTCTTTATGGTTCATATTGTGTACCAAGCCATACCTGCTAAAACCTTTTTTTTTTTTTTTTTTTTTTACCATTTGTCTCTTTAGAGATAAGATAGCTAACTCTGAAATAGCATTAACACATTTGAAGAAGCAAAAATAAAGTGGGGGCACCCGCCCTACCAGGTTTCAAGACCTTGTACAAAGCAATGGTAACTAGATATTGTACTATCAACAGGATAATTAGAAAGACAAATGGGACAGAAAAGAAAACCCCAAATAGACCCATGCACATGTGGTAAACCTGACACACAGCACAAACCAGTGGGGGAAAGGATGGATTCTTCAAACAGTGGTGCTGAGACAGATTTTTGGTATGCACAAAGATATTTGCTTTATTCTTCTTCGTATTTTTATGAATATGCAAACTATTTCATTAAATACACACATATAACCTTTTTTTTTGGAACTCAAACAGCAAGGATTTACTGACAGGAGAGTTCCTGGTAGGGAGTTAGCACAGGTGAGCTCAAGAGAGTCACATGCTGCGATGGATAGTGTTAGCTGGTTGTTTTGTTTTTTTGTTTCTTAAGTTTTTTTTTATTGTGAAATATAACATATATACAAGGAAGCAATAAATTTCAAAGTACATTGTGACAAGTAATTATAGAACAGATTTCAGAGTTTAGTATGGGTTACAGCTCCACAATTTTAGGTTTTTCCTTCTAGCTGCTCCAAGACACAGGAAACTAAAAGAAATATGAATATAATGATTCAGCAGTCACACTCATTTGTTAACTCCTATCTTCTCTGTTATCACTCCTCCTTCTCCTTTGATCCTTCTCTCCATCTTTAGGGGTATTTGGGCTATGCCCGGTCTAACTTTTCATGTTGAAAGAGGCAGTCAGTAATATGGGATAGGAGGATGGAACTAGTTGATGTTCTGGAGAGGCTGGCCCCTCTGAATTTCAGGACTTACCTGGCCTAGGAACCCACCTGGAGTTTGTAGGTTTCTGGAATGTAATCATAGTGCATAGAACCTTTTTAGAATCTCAGATAGAGTCCTAGGTGTTCTTTAAGGTTGGCAGAAATGGTTTTGGTTGGGATTTTGCAAAACATGGTAAATAGCAATATTTAGCTGAAGCTTGCATAAGGCTCTCAACATTATTTGAACTCCCTCAGCCATGGACACCTTATTGTCATCATTCTTGTCCCCCATTTGGTCAGGCAGGAATGGTTGATCCTATAGTGCCAGGGCCAGGCCGCACACACTTTTCCAATAAAGAATAAAGAATGGGTCAGACTGAATGTTTCAGAGAAACAACATTCTACTGAAATTATTTGTCTGACTTTCCATAAAAGAAGACCCATTTCTAAGTTAGCCTGTAACTAAAGTCACTAATAAATACTGGCTACTGTATGTCAGAAAAGATAAAAATGGTGGGACATGTTCAAGGAAGCTCATACCAGAAATAGAAAACAAGGTTGTGTTGGCTTGAAACTGTTATGTTCTCCAGAAAAGCCATGTTTTCTTTCCTAATCCAATCTTGTGGGGGCAAACCTATTGTTTAGCATGGAAACTTTGATTGGATGGATTCCATAGAAGTGTCTCCACCCATTCAAGGCAGGGTCATTTACTGGAATCCTTTAAGAGGGAACCATTTTGGAAAAAGACAGACCCCACGCAGCCAGAGGCCTTTGTAGATGCAGAAAGAAAGTGCCCCTGGGGAAGCTTTTTGAAGAAGCTGGTAGAGACCTCACCATGTGCCTTCCCAGCTAACAGAGGTGTTCCATATGGCGTCAGCCTTTCTTGAGGGAAGGTAAACTCTTGCTGGTGCCTTAATGTGGACATTTTCACAGCTTAGAACAGTAAACTTGCAACTTAATAAGTTCTCTTTGTAAAAGCCATTCTGTTTCTGGTATATTCTGGCACTTTTAACAAGCTAATACAAGTGGTATATAGGAAAAATGCATCTAATGCAAAAAGTATGGACTATAATTAATAGTAATATTTTAATATTCTTTCTTCAACTGTAGTAAATGTACCACACCAATGCTAAGGGTCAGTAATGGGTGGGGGGTGGATAAGGGGTATAGGGTTTTTGTTTTTGGAGTAATGAAAATGTTCTAAAATTGATTGTGGTGATGAATGCACAACTCTGTGATTATACTGTGAGCCATTGATCATATAATTTGGACAGAATGTATGATATGTAAATATATGTCAATAAAACCACTTTTAAACAAAATGGTGGGACATTAAGGCAAGTGCTGAAATAATGTTTTATATTTAAATGCATGATTTTAATGACAAATAAATATATGATCGTCATCTCATAGAAATGTGCTTCTATGACATTACATTTAAAAATATATATTTTTATTGAGAAGTCTTCACACATATACAGTTCATCCACAGTAAACAATCAGTGGCTCACAATATCATTACATAGTTGTATTCATCCCCAAGACCATTTTTTAAACATTTGCATCTCTCCAGAAAAAGAAGTAAAAAGAAGAAACTCATACATCCCATACTCCTTACCCTTCCCTCTCATTTACCACTAGTGACAATGTGTTTTTAAGACATTTATAATAAGTACCACTTCAACAGACATATCACATTTACTAAGTTCCTCAGGTTCAGAGTAAAGAAAATGAAGCTAACAGTGATTATTTTAATAATAATAAAACATACTCTTCCAGTTATGCAAGAACCAGTTTTCAAGAACTTAGTAAAATATTTTATTATTTTTAACAAAGTTCAGAATCTCATAAAAATTATTTAAGCATAATAATAAAAAAAAAAACTCTGAAGTTTGGTTCCATAAACCTTATAACCTTTCTGGAAGTTTTGTGAAAACATGTACTTACCCCTACATTACAGTGGGAAATATTGAGACACAGAGTCAGAAGACTTACAGTCACATTGATAGTAAAGTGACAGATGACAGACCCAAATTTAGCTTTATGATTTCCATTCTGGCTACTGGGTTATATGGCTTATCCAGTCTATAAATAGGCATATAAACCTCAGAAGTAGGTATTCATACTTTCATTCTCATTTGAGACCCAGTGAAATAGCAGTACTACAACAGAAAAAAAAATGACATAGGTTTATATTCCAGTGCTATCATTTATACCTTGGTGCTTTGGATCAAATTATTGATTTTCTGAGCCTCAGTTTCCCCATCTGTAAGAGGGAACAGAAGCAAGTAGTTTACAGACAGCCATTCTTCTTGCATATGTTAAAATACAGTTAGTTAAAATACAGTATCTTTCTTACTTGTCAGTTATTCGCAATCATTTGGATCAATTGATCCCCTGAACACTGCTTGTGGTCAGCATACATTGGCCATAGATGCCTGTATAGCTGGAAGGGATTACATTTCACTCTTTTAGTGTATTGACAGTATTTGTCAAATGATGTCTTTTTTTCTGTCTAGAATTAGATCTCAAGTCTTTACCAGAACAGCCACTTGTAATTCAGGGATGTTCTTTCTTTTCTTTCAGTTCTTTAATGCCATTTCTAACTATTATATCTCTAGGCTTCTCCCCTCCATTGAAAGCAAGGAGACGTGCTTTCCCTCGCAGCTGGTTTGTCCAGTGGTCCTAAGGAGGACACTCGTGGGAAGGAAGGCGACACATGCCGATGTAGTGCTCACGGCGTCCCCGCAAGGATAGATCTTGAGTATGACTGTCTTATCAACAACCAGCTGTCCTCCCTGGATCAGGTCACCAGTCTATGTGTTCTTGCCCAGGGAAAAGGACAGGACTATAAAAGAAGTGGCCAAAGTGTACAGGGAAATGAGTAGCTCTAGAAGCATGCTGTGCGTTCAGGTGAGTGCCATGCATATGTAAAATAATGGAAGAATGTATCGGCAGCAATACATTTCTTCTTTATGCAGAAAATCATCAAAGGAAATTTCCCCTGCATGTTTTTATTGAGATATGACAGTCATATAAGCAAAGGCTCAAATATTAAGGGGTATATAACTTGATGAATTTTTACATATGTGTATATATATATATATGCATATATATATACACACACACATCTTGTGTAATCACCATCCAGATCAAGATATAGAATATCTCCAGGCCTCACAAACCTCCCTCCTTCCCTTTCCCACTCAATAATCTACTCTGTCTCCCCCGTAACCACTGATCTTGCATATGTTAAACTGCAGTTAACACTGTGGTATATATTCTTACTTGTCTGTTATTTGCAGTCTGTCCCCATAAAGTTTTGTCTGTTCTAGATGTTCATATACATGGAATCACACAGTGTGCAATTTTTTAAACACATGGTACATTTTTATCCTTCTTCTGCCTGAGAATAGACGTGGTAAATACCAGTCACGCGCCAGCATCCTCTCCTCCTGCATCCCTTCTCGTCAGCTGAGCCTGGACGGAGCCCTGACGTCTTCTCTGATTGTGCTCCAGGCCGCCCCACTGGGCAGGACCCACGGCACCCGGGATCCGCCTCTATGCCGTAATCTTTACCCCAACACATCTACTAAGCCACCCGACTTGTCTTTTTTATTCTATCGCTTGTGGCATTTCTTCTTTTTCCTGTTCCTTCTGCACCTGGAATGACCTTTCTTCTCCTGGCTGAGTCCTCTCACCTTCCATGTTCAGGTAACTCATGTTTTCCAAACCTTCTCCGATTATTTCTCCTCTAACAATCTCTTATTCTCCCCCCCAAATTTATTTGCCCCCTCATTTGTGTCTTCATAGTACTTTATTCATATCCTTATTGTAGCAATTATTACATTGTATTTTATCTTTTGCTATGTTGGTGAGCTCCCTAAGGGATGAGATCTTTATTTCCAGAACCTATCAGAGGGCGTAGCTTCTTTTCAAAATCAGTTTTTTGAAATATAATTTACAAACAATGATATATACATCCATGTAAGCGCTACCACAAACAAGATGTCATGGAAGGAATAGCATTTTTTAAATTGCCAACTCTCTACCTTTATTTATCCATTTATTACTAGAGCTGTTGTAATTTTACAGAAAAGTCATGTATAAAATATATAAAGTACAGAATTCCCGTATACCGCCTGTGGTAGTTAGATTCAGTTGTCAACTTGGCCAGGTGAAAGCACCTAGTTCTGTTGCTGTGGACATGAGCCAATGGTAGGTGCATCTCATCTGTTGCTAATTACATCCGCAGTTGGCTAGGAGGCGTGTCTGCTGCAATGAGTGACGTTTAACTTAATTGGCTTGTGCTTAAATGAGAGAACGCAATGTAGCACAGTCTAGCAGCTTGGCATTCCTCATCACAGCACTTGCAGCTCAGCCCAGGCCCTTGGAAATGGAGGAAGAGATCACCCCGGGGAAAGTTGTTGGAACCCAGGGGCCTGGAGAGAAGACCAGCAGAGACCATCCTGTGCCTTCCACGTAAGAAAGAACCTCAGTGGAAAGTTAGCTGCCTTTTCTCTGAAGAACCAACAAAATAAATCCCCTTTTATTAAAAGCCAATCCATCTCTGGTGTGTTGCATTCTGGCAGCTAGCAAACTAGAACACCGCCCTATTACAAACACCTTGCATTAGTGTGGTACATTTGTAGCGATTCACGAAAGAGCGTTTTTATAATTGTAGTATTACTATAGTCCATTGCTTGCAACAGGGTTCGCTGTTCGTGTTGTATGGTTCTGTAATTTTTTAAATTTTTGTTCCAGTACCATATATCCAACCTAAAATTTCCCCTTTAATCACATTCACATATATAATTCAGTGCTATTAATTACATTTACAATGTGCTAGCATTACAGTAATCCATTTGTTATCAAAACTTTACAATCTAGCCAAATAGAAACTCTGTACAACTCAAGCACCAACTCCCCATTCCCTACCCTGAGTCCTCCAGGTAACCTGTACCCCAGATTCTGACTCCATGAGTTTGCTTATTCTAATGATTTCTTATCAGTGAGACCATACAATATTTGTCTTTCATTCAACTTGATGTCTTCAAGGTTCGTGCACGTTGTTGCATGCTTCAGAACTTCATTCCTTTCTACAGTTGGAAAAATATATGTGGTTGTATGTATACACCACATTGTGTTTATCCATTCACTGGTTGTTGAACACTTGGGTTGCTTCCATCTTTCGGCAATTGTAAATAATGCTGTTATATACAATAAGGTGCAAATAACTGTTCCAGTCCCTGCTTTCAGTTCTTTTGTCTCTATCTTTATTTTTTTTTTTTTTTTTTTTTAAAGGAAAGACAGAGAGAAGGAAGGAAGGATAGAAGGAAGGAAGGAAGGAAGAAAGGGAAACATTTTTAAACATTTTCTTGTTTTATTGTATTCTGTTTCTCCGTTTTTGTTACATGGGCTGGGGCCGGGAATCGAACCGAGGTCCTCCGGCATAGCAGGCAAGCACTTTGCCCGCTGAGCCACCGCGGCCCGCCCTCTATCTTTATTTTTATTGCAACTATTCTATTATTTTTTCTGTTTATCAGGGCAGTGGTTTTTCTTTTGTCATACTTGCTCTTTATTCCAGAAAGAAGTCCACTTTTTCCATAAAGCATAACTTGTTAACATTTTGCAAACTTTTTAAGAGGGATTTGTGTATCTGTGTTGATGAGTGAGATTGGCTTATAATTTTCTTTTCTACCCAATTCATAAACCCCTTTTAGCAGGGTCAGTGTGAACAGAATTGGTGCAACAGGATGGAGAAGTATTGCAAACCAGTGGGAGAATATATTTTGTTCACGAGAAACATCCAATAAGAAAAGAGGGATTGTTCTGTACTTTGAGATGTTTTCAGAAATCTCTGGATAAAGACAGGACAGGGACGTGATCTGGTGTTAGTATGCAGAATGCTTAGTCCTGAGGCTGTAGATGATGCCTGTCCTGTGAAGCTCAGGTAACAGACCCAGATGCAATATGGTGAGGCAAGGCCATTTCCACTGCCCAGCTGGATATTTGTGAGAAGCCCGGCTCTGCTATTAGAGCATCTGAAAAGGTTCTGTCTAGTTTTACGTGTTCATTTGATTTCTTGCTGATGGAGGAGGGCTTTTGCTGTATGCTTAATTCACACCAGACCCACCTCAGTGGGAAGCTGTGATAATCATCTATTCAGACAAGAATCTTTCTTGCACCCCTGAAATTTCAGCGAAAGGATGTGAACCTTATTTTCTGCTTTTTGATTTTAAAGCACACAGGTCTGTTCTCAGTGAAAAAATAAATTTTCACTAAGGAAAATTAATTTTGTCCAGCAGAGCTGATCACAACCCTGCAGAAGGTGACATGTTATTTTGTAACTGAATTATGAAGAAAGAGATCCTGGACATAAATGTCTTTGTACCTTAAGCTTCCAAAATGTAGATTATTTTTTTACATCAGAAAGAGGAGGGGAACGAACCCATGACCAGAGGCCCTACAGGGAATACCCATAAGAACGAGCAGGTGAGGAAGGCTATAAGACATGGACAACTCAGCGAGGAGCTCCAGTCTCTCCCAGTGCACTGCCGGGCTGGGCCGTGGCCATGGCTGCTCCTTTCTCTCTCGTTCTGCATCAGAAATGCTGACAGAGGTCTTTAGAAACACAAGCTAACTAGATTCTTAAAGACAAGTGTATAAAGGTATAATGTTTACAGTGTGATGTGGGATTGTGGGAACCTTGTGTCTGATGCTCCTTATATCCAAGATATGGACAAAGAGTAAAAAAATATAGATAAAAATAAATAAATAAATAAATAATGGGGAGAGGGTAAAATAAATAGGGTAGATGGAAACACTGGTGGTCAATGAGAGGGCGAGGTAAGGGGTACGGTATGTATTGAGTTTTTTCCTTTTTTTAATTTCTTTTTCTGGAGTGATGTAAATGTTCTAAAACATGATCATGGTGATGAATACACAACTATGTGCTGATACTGTGAGCCACTGATTGTGCACCACGTATAGAAAGTATGTGTGTGAAGATTTTTCTCAATAAAAAAAATAAGTTAAAAAAAAAAGGCAGGCTGAGCTATGGGGAGAGTAACCCCATGCTCCGAGCCTGCCCTGAGGTTGGATTCGTTGGCCTATAGAACGGAAGCTTCCTGATGTGAGAGTCACGTCATGATCAGCATCGTTTGGTTCCCCCAGACCCTGGGACTGGACCTGGCAGATGGTAAATCATACTTGTTGAATGAATTAAAGAACTAATGAATGGCTCTTCAGCCTGATGGCCAGACACTGGGGAGGGAAGTGTATGGTCACTGCCACGTCTTCCCTGGCCTCTTTGGAGGTGCTGTCGGGACCGGGGCCTGGTGAACTGAGCTAGGCCTCACCTGGTAACTCGATGAGCTGACCGTATGGGAGGGAAAACCCCAGTCGAGAGGAGTCAGACTCCACACTGGGACAATAGTGGGCATCAAATCCTACAAGCTGGGCTGTGCTGGGTGCAGAAAGGGCCTCCCTCATTTAGGTGCCCCTCCCCCCCGTGCCTGGCACCTACCTAATAGTCACTCTGTAAACGTTTGCTGAAATGGCAAGGTAGGAACGTGACCAAGGTAGCAAATATGCATTGCATGCTTACTGTGTTGCAGCCACTGTTTTCAAGGAGCATCATTTAATTCTCGAAGGCTGGCATGATGAGAATGAGTCCACTGAGTATGGGTCAGGAACTGAAACAGGGACAGTTGAATCCCTGGCTTGTGGCTATGTGGCTAGTGAGTGGTGCAGCTGAGGATCGGACTGGAAGGTCCTGCCCAGTGCCCACACCCACAAGCCCCAGGCTGTGACAGGCAGCAATGTGCAGTAACAAACTCAGTGCACCAGTGTTCACAGCAGCATTGTGCACAATAGCCAAAGAGGTGGAAGCAGCCCAGATACCCGTCAGCTGATGGATGGACAAACAAAATGTGGCATGTCTATACAAGGGAATACTGTGCAGTTGTAAGAAGGAATGCAGTTTTGATACATGTGATAACATGAATAAACCTTGAAGACATCATGTGGAGTGAAATGAGCCAGAGACAAAAGGACAAATATTATGATTCCACTTACATGCAATATCTAGAATAAGCAAATTTACAGAAATGGAAAATAGATTAAAAGTTACCAGCAGGCAGGGGAAGGAGGGATTGGGAATTATTGCTTAAAAGGTAAAGAGTTTCTCTTTTGGGTAATGAAAAAGTTTTAATAATGGAAGATAGAGATGGTAGTATAACCTGGTAAAATAATTAATGCCACTGAATTGCACACCTAAAAATGGATCTGATTTTATATTATATGTTGCCACAATAAAAACAATAGAAGTTAAAAACAAATCAGCAACCATGGTGTGGGGGGGGAGGGTGGGCAAGAATGGAACCAAATGCAGGAAATGGATTAGGAGGCATGGGTCATATACAGCACTTGAGAAATCTGTGCTTGGGAACGTGGCAGCAAAAGGCACAGAAAGGGGCTTTGCATGTATGCTCAGCAGGAACTGTGAAGGCCAGTGCAGCTGATAAAAGGAGCCATGCCTGGCTGAACCCGTTTTTTTTAACTAAAAAAAATTTTTTATTAGAGAAGTTGTGGGTTTATAGAACAATCATGCTTAAAATACAGGATTCCCATACACCACCCCACTACCAACACCTTGCATTGGTGTGGAGCAATTCTTACAATTGATGATAGCACCTTTTTGTTATTCTACTATTTTTTGACAGTAGTTAAATTTGTCACAATTGATGAAAGATTATTGAAATAGTACTATTAACTGTTGTCCATAGTTTACATAGGGGTATCTTTTCCATATTCTCAACCTATTATTATTATTTTCTTTTCATGAATGTCTTTATTTTATTATTCATCCGCACGCACACTGGATAAAGGGAGTATCAGTCACCAGGTTTTACAGTCACACCGTCACAAGATAAAAGCTATATAGTTACAAAATCATTTTCAAAGATCAAGGCTACTAGATTACAGTTCAACAATTTCAAGCATTTCCTTCTGGCTATTCAAATACACTAGAAACTAAAAAGAAATATCTATGTAATGAGTCAGTTATCATAACCACTTGTTAAATCCTAACTTCTCAGTAACAACTCATTCTCTCGGTCTTCAGGGATATCTGGCCAATGACTGTTCTAACTTCTTCATGCTGAAGAAGGGTGTCAACATTATGGGGTAGAGGAATGGAACTGGTTAATGTTCTTGAAGAGACTGGCACCTCTAGGTTTCAGGGCTTATCTGGCATAGGAACAGTCTGGAGGTTTAAGTTTCTGAAAAAATAAACTTACTAAGAGAAACTTTTATAGAGCCTTAGATAGAGCCCAGGGTATTCTCAGGGCTTTCAGGAAAACTGTTGGTTGGGGCTTGGCATACTGTAGCAATTTGCAATATCTGGCTGAATCCTGCTTAAGAGTAACCTCCAGAATGACTTCTCGACTCGATTTTAAATCTCTCAGCAGCTGAAACTTTATTTTGTTTTTCTTCTTTCCCCTCTTTTGATGAAGAAGGCATTCCCCTCCCACAATGCCAGGGCCAGGCTCACCTCTAGGAGTCATGTCCCACGGTGCCAGGGAGACTTGTACTCCTGGGAGTCATGTCCCATGTAGTGAGGGAGGGTGGTGAGTTTATTTGCAGAGGTTAGCTTAGAGAGAGGGGCCACATCTGAGCAACAAAAGAAGTTCTCTGGGGGTGACTCTTAAGCATTAATTTTAAGTAGGCTTAGCTTCATCATTACAGAAATAAGTTCTATAAGGGCAAACCACAAGAACAAAGACTTAGCTTATTAATTGGGAGTCCCTAATGCTTAAGGGAGTAGCAGGAATTTCCCAGGTGGAGAAGTTTAATAGTTCTACATTTTTTTCTCCATTCCTTCAAAAGACTTTGCAAATATGTTTTCATTTTCTGCCCCCAGTACTTTAAATGTATCAGGGTTTATATTAACCTATACAGAATAACAAAGGTCTCATTCCCTGTTCTAGGCTCCATGTAATTAGGTTGTTAAAATAAACTGACCAGACAGACTAAATTAGATAATGTGCTACAGAGAATTTAAATTTTGGACAAAATAAACATCTCTTCCTTTGGTCTCACACAGAAGTTGAAGTTTTAAAATACAGTCAATATCATCCTTTACCTTTTAGTCTGATTTACCTTAGTCCTAACCAAACCTGCTTCATTCATCTCTCTAATTGAAAGTCTGATCTCTTTTTCAGCTGTATGGAGTAATGCTGACCTTCATAGCTGCAGAACTCTGAGTCTCAGGTGTCACACAGATACACAAAGTTCCAGGGAACTACCAGGTTATACACAAAGAGCAAAGTATCTCAGAATTTAGAAATAACAGTTAAAACTCAGGAATAAATGTGACTCCTGTAAGAGTTTACAATCTATGCCCTAATTCTCACATAATAGTGTTTTATTCATTTCTGAACCTTGAGCTTTAATCATTGATTGCCCAATCTCTGTCTACTTTCTATCTCCTGATAACCTATGTTATGGAATTTAATTCCCAGAGCTTGTTCATTTTAGTTAGTTTATATTAGTAAGCTGAACCCTTTGAACAATGAAGACATAAGCTTCAAATTCTTAGAGTAAAAACCCTTAGTAGCATCTACTCAGAGATGATCAATTCAAGAAACATTTTTTATAGCACACCTCTTTAGATCTATGTATTCATTAATTTGGTTAACAAACATTACTGAACTCCTATGACATGGTGAGAGTGTGATAGGAACTGGAGGTAGAAAAATGAATTAGGCAGTTCTTATCCTCCAGGAATTTACAGCACCAAGCAAAAGCCATTGCAGAGCACAGACAGTCATCACGTAGGGAAGTGAGTCTGGTTCAGAAATGTGAGCAGCGTGGGGAAAAGAGGTCTTGTAGGGCCAGTAAGAGTTAATTGAATGCAGGAAATTTCCTGAAAACTGCATTTTGAAAGGCATGTTGGAAAACTGCATAATGGAAGACAAGAAGGTGGGAAATCGGAGGATGAATTTGATGAGAAATCAATCCATCCTGGTGGTGCCTGTTGAGGGAGCTGTCAGCTAGAGAGCCACACACAGGTCTGATGGTGAGGCATGATAAAGAGTTCGCACTCAACCTTGAAAATTGGGAGTTATTAAAGCATTTTAAACAGAGAGGCGACATGAAGAGATTTTATATTTTAGAAGGATCATTTAATAGAATGATGAGAAGAAGATCAACCGGACAGGCTGACCTGTTACTTCATTTAATTAGGTAAGAAGTGATCGGGCACTGACAGCGGAAATGCGAATGGCTGCTGACCTGAGTGACATTTAAAGTGAGACACTGTAAGACTCGGTATGTTGAATGAGGATGAGGGAAAAGTTTGAGGTGTCGCCAAGAGTCTCAAGTGGATAATTGGAAGACTAGTAATACTACTTTTTGAATTAGGAGATTGAGAAGGAGGAGGATGAGAAGTTTCTCAGTTATGTTACTGTGTAATAAACCACTTCAAAGCATAGTATCTACAGACAACAGCCATATATTAGCTAATAACTCTGCCCAGGGTTTAGAAGGTGTAGTATTATGTACCTCCACAAAAGGCACGTTCTCAATTCACACACCTGTGGGTGTGAGGCCATTTGTAAATAGGATCTTTTTTTTTTTCCACATGGGCAGCCACCAGGAATCGAATCCAGGTCTCCAGCATGGCAGGCAAGAACTCTGCCTGCTGGCCACCGTGGGCCGCCCCAAATAAGACCTTTGGAAGATGTTATTTTTAGATAAGGTGTGGCCAACTGCATCAGCATAGGCCTTAATCCTTATTACTGGAGGTCTACTAAAGAGAAGAAACCAGAAGTCAGAATTCAGAGAAAGTCTCAGAGAAGAGCCCGAAGCTGGAAGTCAGTGGAAACCAGAAGTCAGTAGAAACTGGAAGAGCCGACACAAGAAGACAGATAGGAGGCAAAGATGCAAGCCAGGGAACCCCATGGGCTGCGGCGGCCGGTGCCACAACGCCACAGACTCCTGAGAGAAAGCCCAGTCTTGCTAAGTCTTGATTTTGAACTTACCACACAGTGCAGTGCTCTCATTTTAAGTGTGCAATTCTGATGATTTTGGACAAATGTACATATCTGTGTAATCACCTCTATAATGAAGATAGAAAACACTGCCATCACCCCCAAAAGCTTCCTTGTGCTTTGCAGCCATCGGTCTCCTTAACATTGTCCCCAGCAACAGCTGAGCTTTTCTAGAATTTCAGCTAAATGGCTTCATATATTGAGCATACTTGCATCTGGCTGTTTTAGGCATCAGTGCTTTTTAAAAGCTTCTTTAAGTGATTTTAATGAGAAGCAATGAACTCAATGAACTCTCAGGACCCGTCCAGCTAAGAAGTACCATGATTTCATTTGCTAGTCTGGAGATGTCTTATAAAAGTTGCACTTTAAGAATAGTAACTGTAACTGCTGTTGTAATGGTTATGATAATGACAATGCTAATATTTATTGCTCTTTTACTATGTTCCAAAGCACTGTGCAGTTATTCACGTGCATCTTTCTGTCTGAAACCTCACAATGTCTCAAAGGGTAAGCACTATGCTTGTAACTGCATTTACAGTGGTAGAAATTAAGGCTTGGGGAAATTCAGTAATCTGCCTTAGATCAAGAATCTAGTAAGTAGTGGAGTTCAAATCCAGATTTTCTCACCGACGACAGAAACTTTGCTCTTAATCAAGAGTCTTGATGAAGATTCTACACAACGTGAAATTCCTCCAAGGAAAAGTCTCACCCTCCACTATTTTGGACATGCTTAGGAAGTATAAATTTATACCAGATGAATTATTTTGGCTTGTAGATTAATTCTAGCTGGGAAGAAGAGACTAATTTAAAGGTACATTTAGCAAAAAAGCAGAAGAGCCTCTTGCCTCAATAAGGAATAGTAAACCAGTTTGTTGCAAGTGTCAAATGACAGTTTAGACAAGAGAAAGGGATTCGGTAGAAATAGGATGAGGCAGAGGTTGCATCCTGTACATGTCTTCTCAGATACGTACAAAATAGAGACAGCAAGAGCAGCTCATCCATTCATGTCTATAGGGAAGTGAATTGCTACCTTGGATCTCAATCATCAAAAACGATATCTAGGGCAGTGTGATGGTGGCTCAGTGGCAGAGTTCTCACCTGGCATGCCGGAGACCCGAGTTTGATTTCCGGTGCCTGCCCATGCAAAAAAAAAAGAGGATATCTATTTTTGGTTTTCAAAATACACATCGCTGTGAGGATGAACAATGAACAATGAGTACTTTCCACAGTACCTGGCAGGTGACCAAATACCACCCCAGCTCAGCAGGCCCCCCGGGTCTTGTGTCTGGCAGGCACAATCTACTAGAGGTTAAGGCAGAGGGGGCGGGGAGGGAATGGCACCAGCAGATCTGGAAGGGATGTATGACAGCATCAGGGTTTCCTTAGGTTGCACTCATCCGTGACATCCAGATGAAAAGCTTGTCAGCTGAGGTCTCCCAGTTCCCTGTAAAAGAATATCAACATTTATTCTTGATAACCTGAAACAAACAGATTCCTGTTAGAACAGCAGCTGTCAGTGCCTGGCTGTCAAACCAAGAGCACGGCTGAGCCCCAGCCCACCCAGCTGTCTGTCCACTGGGTGACAGTGTTGACCCGTCTAAGGAAATAAGCTTTGTTCCTGGGCCAGACTCCCCAGGTCCCTAAAAGGAGAGACTGCAGCCAGGGAATGAGGGCACTGTTCTGCCTTTCTTGGTGTCAGGCACGCGGTTCTCTGTTTTCTTTCTCTTTCAAGGGAAAGTGTGAGACGAATTGTCCTGAAACCTAGAGCTAGGTTTCTTTGAGGAAGGTGGGTACCAAGGGTGGATGTGAATACTGTAAGGCATTAACCTGCGTTTTCCCAAGAATTGGATGAAGGAAAGAAGCCTGCACAGAGCCTTGTGAAAAGTCAGCTGAAAATTCCTTCCAGCTGTTTACTCAGCTTCAAGGGGATGGTGAATCCCCTCCCAAGGTGGCCCTTCTAATACAGACGTGCTGGTGCAGGGGACTGGGAAAGGGACACGTTTGTGTTTGTGGAACGTCGTTCCCATCACCAGTCACAGTTTTATGTTATTCCATCTGTTATGACGTGATCCCTGTCCTCAGGAGGAGAGGTGGGCAAGGGCGGTTTGCAATTCGGCGTGCTGACCGAGGCTGTGCTAACGTAAAGCAGGGGACACGGAGGCGGAGGACAGAACCAGCCACAGCGCACGTGAAAAGGAGAAAGGACAAGAGAGAAAGTGAGCTGAGTGTTTGCTTCAGGTCGTTTTAGAAGGGTCGGGATATATATAATTTATATTACTGTCTTCCTCCTAAACCCAAAAATGGAGTAGAGACGATAATGATTCAAATTATTGTGAGTCTTCACTGCCTAGTGAGCAAGGAAGTCATGTTAACATGGGACTTGATTCTGAATCCTTTTTAATCGGGTTGAAAGACTAAACTGGAATTTATCAATTTTAGAAAGTATTGTACCAAATTCTTTTAGTACTTAAGAAGGCTCCCCCACCCTTTTGCTTTATTTGGTGTAATCTATTTGTGAAGATAAATGAACCCATTAATGTTTTTATCATACCTAACACAACAAAGGTTTCTGATATTTGAAAATATATAAAAATCATGGTAGTATTTTCTTAGGGAGTTCTCCTTGGTTTCTAATATCCTCAAGTGAGGGTAAGACATGCAGACAGGTCACTGGCAGCAGATCAGCCCCCCCCTGCCCGCAGCTGGCAGACACCGAGTCACAGGACGAGGGGCTGCACCCCAACAGCACCTGCTCCCCGCAAACCATGGCAGGAGCATTTTTATATTCTCTTCCGTGTAAATAAAGACCAATTTATCAGATTTTTGGTACCTCTACCCTTCAGGGGGCCAAGGGTTTCCCAGAAGAGAAGGTAAAAGGACTCAGGGGAGGAGGCTGTGCGCAGGGCACAGAGGAACTTTGGGGGCTCCCAGAGCAGAGCAGCCTTCCCTGAGAGGCGCACCCCGCCTGCCCTAACCCCCCCGACCCGTGCCTGCCTTCCTCACTAGGGTCTCCATGAAACCGAAGCCAAAACCCAGAATGGGGGGAGATGCGTGTGCCCGTAGGGGCTCCAGGAAGACCCTCACCTGTTTTCTCTGTGGAGATGAGTCTCCTGCACCTCCTGCCCTCTTAGTCCCCCAGTCGTGAAGGTCTTTGGAAGCCGCAGAGATTGCTCGGGAGGTGGGCTCAGCTAGGTAACTCAGGCCCCCGATCTTTAGCCCCAGGTTGGTCAATACAAATTAAAATATAGAAGGCTTAACAGTCATATCTGTGGGTGACTCAGCACTGGAAGGAATGCATAACAGAATCAGGGTTTTCAAAGATTCTGACAGTCTGGAACAGGAAGCTAAAATGAACACAAAAAAAAGGTTTAAAACATATTAAGTGAAAGTACAGGATGCAGTTCATGAGGGAAAGACCTGGAAAACCTTAGTTGCCCCCTCCTCCCCCCAAAATATCAAAATAGTCCAATATTGTGTTATGACTACCAGCAAACCTATGCATACTTACCTTGAACTATTAGATATTTAAAGTTTAGAGGCTAGAAGGTCAAGGTGTTACAAGTGGTGGTGATGAAATGGACAGAGGAGCCAACAGGACAAGGGGCCTAGAGCAAATGCTACACAGAGCCCCACCTTGTCAGAGCTGGGGCTCAGTAAATGCTTGAGAGAGCCTCTCTGTTTCCAGTCACCCCTGTCTTCCTGAAACTAATAAATTTTCTTAAAGTTCAGCTTTGATGGTGCTTTTGTTTTGTTTTTATGTGTGTGTGTGTGTGTGTGTGTGTGTGTGTGTGTGTGTGTGTGTGTTTTCCCCTCTGTTCCGGAACCTTTAGTAACTCCCCCTTCATACCAAACCTGGTGCAGACTCAGCTCGGCACTCAAGGACTTCAAGACCTGGTCCTTCCCTTCCTTGACAGCCTCTTCTCTGCTTCTCTTCTTCTACTTTGCATTCTCTTTTCAATTTCTACTTTTAGAAGTGAATGAATGTTTATTTACAATAAAAATAGCATATCCTTATATTTGTATAGCACTGTATTTACAGGGAGTTTCCCCCCAAAACTGTCACTTTTTTAACCTGTAAAAAATCCCATGAGAATGGCAGTATTACAGGAACCACAAAAAGTGGCCAAGGAGTGTTGGGAGGATAGCTGCAGCGTCTTACAGCCTTCAGAAGCTTTAACTGTCATCCCTCTGGCCGTTACCCTAAGGGACGGGCTCTCCTGGGGTTGTTTTCCTAAACCATAAGAAAACTCTAGAACTAAACCACAGGAAAATTTTCCTTCCCTTGCCCTTCCTTCCTTCCTGCTAGCTTATGCTCAACCAGTTTAGCATCCAGCCCCAGCCACAGCTTCCTGTTTCCTGATCCATTGCTGAGGAATAGTCAGCCTTGGAACACGGTAAGACTCTTTATGTGTGTGTTTTTGTGTGTGCTTGTGTGTGTGTGAGAATGCATGTGTAGGAGTCAGAGGGAGTGGTGTAGTCAGAGGCCATAGTTAGGCAGAGTCTCATAGTCCCTGCTGAGGAATAAAGATTTTATCTAATAGGAAACCTGAGGCATCTAGGAACTGGGATGCCCCACCTTATATCTTGGCTAAACATGGTTTCTAAACACATGTCTTGGCCTTCTGTCTTCTGACCTTCTGCTCAGGAAACCGCCCCCCTCACCGCCACGGGGTCCACATCAACTGCTCTCACCATTTCGCTGGTAGAAATCCTGCTGGCTCAGAGGCACCTCCATCGAGTTCTCCATGAGCAGCCTGATGCCTTCCTCCTCCGAACTGCCACTCACGTTAGCACTTAATGAATGTCCAATAAATACATGCTGAATTAATGAACGTGTGAAGATCACTGAGGAGTGGTGGAGGAAACTTCGGGCGTATATTTTGGTGAAGACTTCGACACACGGAGCCCAGAAGCACTGTCATTAGATCTTAGACGGTGACCATGTGGAGGAGAGGAGAGCATGAGGTTCCAGGAAGCAGAGAAAGACTTACTCCAGCACTGGTGAAGGACAGGCGGCCAAGCGCCCGCTCAACAAAGGAAGGCGGCCTGTTTTGTTTTGCTTCTTATAGTAAATGTTTTTTTTCCTGACTTTATAACATTTTTATTTTATAATTTTTGTGGGGGAAATGCAGAAAAATATTAAGTAAATAAAAATCACCCATAATCTTAGGGCCCAGACATAAACACTGTTAATATTTCAGCATGTATCCTTCCAGTATTCACACACACACACACACACACACACACACACACACACACACACACACAAATACCAAGATGGGGTCTTAATGTACACAAAACAATGTATTATGAGCATTTCTCTTTATCCTTTAGTCTTGTTACTATTTTCTTTTATAGCAGCCTCATTGGTACTGACTGAATAATATTCCATTAAATGGATGTACCATGATTTATTAGTTGGCAATCTTTTATTGCTGGATATGCAATTTTTTTTTAAAAGGGAACATTAAAAATTAGAGCCACCCAGTGTCAGAATTCACAGTCCTACAAAGTGGCAAGCTGAGCTCTTGCTTTCTGAGAGGCTTCCTCCCGGGGCTGCCTCCCTTCTAGTCTCTGCGCCCCATGCGCGTTCGCGACGAGGCTTCTTCCCAGGGGGTGGCCTCTTTCCCTGGGCCGCCCCCTCTTCAGGGCCAGACTCAGAAAGCACTGTTTTCACTTCTCCGCTCCCACGATAGGGTTTTAAGCTAAGAAAGAGAGTCCCAGGAACAGATAGATACGTACTCTTTACGCCCCCAATCCTTTCTGTTGAATAGTCACGTAGCTCTGCATCGCATCATAAAACATCAATGCTTTAAAAAATGGCATGCTATTTAGAAGGGTGCAGGAGAGTTGGCTGAGGAAATTTAAGCACATTTAAAGAAAAAACAATTGCCTATATGGGCACTTGCATTCGTATCTGCAAATAAAAGAGTGAAAATAATTCTTTCCAGTCGTTAGTTGTAAGTTTAGCAACACTGTATTAATCTCTTGACATCCCCAGTTCTGACTTTGATCAAATTAGGGCAAGACTCTGCTCTTCTCATGTTGTAGCCTTTATACTATACTATACTATACTATACTATACTATACTATACTATACTATACTATACTATACTATACTATACTATATAGTAGCTACAAAATAAATATTTGTACAATTGGTTTGTGATGAAAGAGCAAACTTAATATTTAAGATCCCAAATCAAAAAGGGCATCCTGACTTTTTCGAAAAGCTGGGATGAGGCTTTCATTTCCTGTTTGAAAGACTACTCTCTAATACACAGAAGTCCAATTAAGCCTGTGACCTAACTTCAGACAAAGAAATTTGTTGGACATATCTCAGCAACTGTTATCAGTAATCAAAGGGACTAAGCCGCATTGTGCTAGGAATGATGTGTTTATAGAGCATTATAAACACAATTCTACACGCTTCTAGTAAAACGTTGGATTGCAGAGCTCCAGACTGAGCCAGCTGATTGATCCTTACCCCTGCTGCTTCCTGATATACTGATTTCCTCTTGCTGTGGCCTCTCCCCACTATGGAACAGTGTTTTTCTTTTAGGGTCAAACAACCTAGGTTTTAGGGGGGAAAAAAAGACCTTTAGAGCAAAGTATTTTGGGGGTATTAAATATCTTTAAATTAAAGAGCCCTTTTCTTCCTAATCACACACCGTTTCTTCCTTTGGCATTGGATTTGACTCAAATGTAGTACAAATAATAACAATAATAATAAATTACACTGAAGACTGTGTTTTAATCTATAAAGCATTTTTGCGTGTATGTTGGATTCTTATAAGAATTCCGTGAGATAAGCGACCTATTGTCATCCTCTCTTTTTGGCTGGGGAACCTGAGTCTGAGCGCAGTTAAGTGACTTACCTAAATATCACACAACTAATAAGTCCAGTGCTCTTTCCACTGTGCATCCTCAGTCAGCAGAGGCGGCATAAAAGAGCAGCGAACCCTGATTCTAGTCCTGGTTCTGCCTCTCACCTGCTGGATGACCACAGATAATTACCTCTTCTGGTCCTCAGTTTCTTTCACTGTTAATTGAGGGGGCTGGATTAAACTGAATTCTAGGCATCCTTCCAAAGCTTTAACAGTCAGAAAAATGCATGTTCTGAGGACAAGGCTGTGCTCATGCCAGAGGAGCTTTCCTGGAGCCCCCTTACGGTCAAATACTCATAGAAAAGACACGTCTCTCAGACACATGACAGAGAAAAGCTCACATGGACTCTGCTTTTCAGAAATGAAATTCAGAGTCACTAGGTTTATTAACTTACAGGCCCATAGGAAGAACTCTAGACTAAAGGTTTAGCTGCTTTCTGACTGAAAAAAAAATGCATCCAAGCTACCACTTAGCATCTAGAGAAACTACAGATTAGAGTTGGTAAAGTTAATTATTCAACTCAGGGGGTGAAAATCAACCTCTTATGCAAATACAAATATAGTTTATAACTTTGAGTTAAACACTTTTAACAACTGCAGTTTCTAGTTACAACCATTTGTGATCTCAAGGGTATAAGTCACTAGTCCTTGGAACTATGACAGCAGGCCTTTCTACATCAATGGAAAGTTCTTTGCCCTTCTTAGAAAACAGCCTCAGAAATTCCACTTTATAATGACAAGCTACAGACTAAGTATAAATGTTATGGTAGCTAATATGGAAATATGTGGAGTCTTAAAAAAAAAATCTATCTAAGATGTAACAGGTTTGTCGTTAAATGCCAGGGCTTGCTTCAATAATAATTCGTAGCCAGAGTTGAATTAAAGAATTTAGGATTTAGAATTTTCTGTCTCTTTAGTGAAAACCAGAAAGGGGAGGGATGAAAGGAAAAAGGAAAACTAGTTCTTTTGCTCTGGACCATAAAGGGGCCAAGTATTTAAGAGAGACTTCCCTGCTGAGGCCCTATCCAGGAGGGCAGGCACTCCTCAGTGTTCTTTACAGTTTCTTCACACTCAGTATTGCCCATGGGTACAATGGCCTTCTCTGTACACAGGTAACCCCCAAATCTTGATCACTAGTCCAGATTTCTTGCTGAACTTTGGATCCATATACCCAAGTTAGGTGTTTTAGGCACTTCTGAGTCAGCCTGCCTGTCTTCTTTGTTGAGGCTGCTAAGACAAATACTACACACTGGCTTGGCTTAAACAACAGAAATTTGCTGTCTTGTGGTTTGGGAGGCCAGAAGTCCAAAATCAGGGTTGTTGGCAAGTCATGCTTTCTCCCCAAAGTCTGCAGCGTTGGGGTGCTGGCTCCCTGTAGTCCTTGAAGTTCCTTGGCTGGCTTCTTTGCCTCCGTCATGTGGCGGTCTGTCCTGCCTGCTCTCTGCATCTGCTGATTCCAGCTTCTTCCTATGGCTTCCTCTGACTTCAGCCTTCCAGTTTCTTCTTCTTGTAGTGTCTGGTTTCTACTACTAACGGTGCCGGATTTCCTCTCTTTATTATAAGGCCTCCAGTTACATGGCGTAAGACATACCCTGATTTAATCTGGCCACCTCTTGACTAATAATAGCACCTTCAAGAGGCCCTGTTTACAAATGGGTTCACACCTGCAGGGCTGTGGTCTACGATTAAGAATAGGTGTTTTTTGGGGTAACATGATTCAGTCTACCCCAGTGGATAAGAAGGCATGAGGAGAGTACAAGAGATGAGACTAGCCATGGCGTGCAAGGCCTCATAGGCCAGGAGACAAAAAGAAGGAGGGGAAGAGGAAGGAGGAGGAAGAGAAGTGAGGGGAAGGGAGAAGGGAAGAAGCATGAACTTGACCCTAAAGGCAATGAGAAGCACTGAAGTCTTATAAACAGGGAGTGACATACCAATTTATCTGTGGTTTAGAAAGTGCCTTGCTGGGTATGATATAGATAACAACTTGGAGAGAGACATAACTGGCCTAGAGACCTGCTCGACAGCTCTGGAGGGAATCCAGGTGAGAGAGGACAGAGGCAGCGGGTATGGAGAAGGGGACCTCAGTGCCCCAGCAGGCAGCAGGTGGTGCCCGTGATGATGCCTGTAGTCCCAGGACACAGCCACGGCTGCTTCCCCAGCTGTCCCTGCTCCAACTACAGCATCTTAACACCCACTAAACCCGTTCAAGCTTTCCTCCCCCAAATTCCTTTTTTTTTTTTTGTAGTTTACTGCATTTTAATAGTAACTTAAAGGACGAGCACAGAAGACAGAGAACAATAAAAACTTGTACTTGCATGTAGGACAGCTCAGTCTGAAAAGTCTAATGAATGGATGATAAAAATGCTATAAAGACCCTTTAGTTGCTGTCAATAAGAAATTTACTTGTTTTAAAAAAGTTCAAATGCTGGCACTATCCAGAAAATTTTAACAGGTTTATTTATAATTGTTATCAAATTGAACTGTTGAAACTTGTCCACTGAAATATTTTGACTTACACTAATGGTTTATGTCTCTGCTTTTATAGTAAAAGTTCACACACAAATGAAAACAGGAAAACTGCCAATACCTAATTTCTGTCCCTTGCTTTTCCATTCACAATCATATACTTAGGTAACTTTTGACCCTATGGGGTGGGGGGGAATATCTAATGTTCAGAACTACCAATAACAGGAAGAAGAGGAAAGAAAAAAATTTTTGAAAATGTAATGTTTCCCATCAAAGTGGATCCTTAAGCATGTTCTCCACGTATGCAGTGTGCCAGCTGCATGCTTTCTGGCATAATTGTACGCATTTGGCGTGGAGAGCACACAGGCATGGACAGGCCTGGAGAGCACACAGGCCTGGAGAACACACAGGCATGGACAGGCCTGGAGAGCACACAGGTCTGGAGAACACACAGGCATGGGCAGGCCTGGAAAGCACACAGGCATGGAGAGCACACTGGCATGGACAGGCATGGAGAGCACACAGGTCTGGAGAGTGCACAGGCCTGGAGAACACACAGGCTTGGACAGGCATGGAGCACACAGGTCTGGAGAGCACACAGGCCTGGAGAGCACATAGGTATGACAGGCATGGAACGCACACAGCATGGACAGGCCTGGAGAGCTCACAGGCTGGTGTCTTCAAAACGGCCAACCAGGCCTGATGGCCTCCTGCAAAGCACAGACAGCTGCCTTTGGAAGCGCAGCTCTGTTTCCAAGTCCTGAGCAATTCCACCAGACGCTGGAAGGGAAGTTTCAGGGCCTTCTGCTGAAGTCTAGTTTCACGGAGGGCCATGCACCAGGCCTGTAGGGAGGGGGTTTCTTCACTCTCAGCCGGCTGCGCACTCTCGCCAGCGGCTTTTGCAGCAGGTTGCTTCCTGGAAGCCTTGCCAGGCTGCCCTGCCGGCAGGTGCTTCACAGGGGCGGGCACCGAGATGGCACCCGAGCCCTTCTCCTCCCACTCCGGCTCCGCCTGCTAGACGCGCAGCCCCTGGGGACACCCCCTGCACTTTCTGTGTCTGCTCGGTGCCAGACTCTTCTCTTCATTTCAGGGTTACAGGCATTGGCAAGGACAACAAAATCCCTGTTCTCCTGGAGTTTACATCCCAATGAGCAAAAGACAATAACAAGAATATGTATATATATAATATATGTATATGCTGAGGAGTGGCCAATACTCTAATAAAAATAAAGATAGATAAGCAAAAAGATGGTTAGAGAGAAAAAGGAACAACAGGAAAGGGTGACCCAGGGTGCTTTCTAAAAGGTTTTGGGATTTGTTTTAATAGGGAAAATGTTTTCTTAAAGAATTGGTACTTTCTGTGATGAGATCATAAGATTTTACAAGTACAAGGATTCAGGTGGGTTCCTACCTATGAATAGAATATTTTCGTTGAAATATATTTTGTATTTGATGAGGGCCTGATTAAAAACTATATTTTAAAAGACTTCCTGGAACAATTTCGAAAACCATTATACTAAGTGAATGAATCCAAACACAAAGGGCCTCATATTGTATGATCCTATTTCTATGAAATGCCCAGAGTTGGCAAATTCTAGAAACGAGAAAGTAGATCAGGTGTTGCCAGGGGCTGGGGAGAATGGGGTAATGGGGCCCACTGTTAATAGGTGTGGAGTTTCCTTTTGGGGTGATGAAAATGTTCTGGAATTAGATGGTGGTGATGGTTGCACAGCCTTGTGAATATACTGAAAACCTCTGGATTGCACATTTTAAAAGGGTGGATTTAATGATATGTGAATTATATCTCATTTTTTAAAAAGTAGTTTTCCAAAGCCCCCCTCAAAAAAATACCAAGAATAGAATGAGGTCAGAAGATCAAGGTTAAGAGTCATAAAAATTATTTTTGCCACAGAGGATGTGAATCAGCTTGCATGCAGGGCAGCACAAACAGCACACAAACTAGAAAGCTGCGTGGTCCAGCCAGCAAGTGTTCCTGCATGAATTATTTGGTGCCAAAGTTCAAAGGCTTCCTTCCTTTCAGAATTCCCAAATTTGCCTTCTAATCTTAGATACATCAAACAACAGTGAAAGAGTAGTAACAATGAGAGAAATTGATTTTCTTCCTTCTAGTATTGTCCTCCACTTCATTTTATATAACACATTGGGGCCTACATTTTATTTCTTAATGAATCCTTAAAAATCTTTGGTTGTAAGCAAGAGAAACCAATTCTGACTACTTAAGGGTGTGTGTGTGTGATTTTTGGATGGATCTAGGGCAATTCACAAGGTCAAAGAGAGTCTCCCGCATCAGTAAAGCCCCGGGGGGGTGCCAGCCTGGGCGGCCTCCCAAGGTTCTCAGCAACAGACCCTCTTTGCCTTCTTCTACTTGGCTGTGTTGAGCCCTGCTCTGTTCCTTTTGTTTGTTTTAATGCTACCTGAGCCACAGCCTTTCCCTGCCTCTTCCCCTTACCTTTCCCTCGGAAATTGATCTCAAACCTGGCTCTGCCCTTGTGGTGCTCTTTAACAACAGATGGCTGGTCCCCTACCCTGGAGATTCTGTTCCGCCAACCTGGGCAGAGACTTGGTGTCTATTTTTCAATAGAACCTGAAATGACTTTTATACGCAACCAGGATTAGGAGTGGACCATTTTCACTTGGCCTCTAGGAAAAAGAGTGGTAGCTCTTTTCAGGCCTGTTCTCTTTTCCATCAATACTTGCTCTAGATATTTCCATCCAACCTTGTGGCTTTCAAAACCATCTATAGACTCATGACTTCGCATTAATGGCCCTATGCACAATGTTTTCCCTGAACTCTAGCTTCCTCTTTCCCTGAGCGCTAATTCCAGCTGACTATTCAATACCTCACTTGGACATGTAATCTCAATTTAACTTTCCAAAACAGAACTTTATTTTTCCACCAAACCTGCTCCTGCCACCCCCCCCCCCACCCCACCTCTGTCTTCCTTATTTCAAGAAACGTCTGTCACTTACCCAGTTTAATCAGACCCCAAATTTTGAAATAAATCTTGATTTCTTTCTTCTTATGTTACATATATTTGCCAATCCTATAGCCTGTGCTTTCCTAAAACATCAATGACCATTTTTGCCACTTCACCAGCTCCAGGCATCCCCCTCCTTTACAACAGCCCTCTGACACATCTTCTGCTTCTACCTTTGCCCCCTTTACTGCCTGTTTTTCATCTAGCAACAAGATTATTCTTTTTTTAATTATAAAATAAGATTTACAGAACAGTCCTGCAGAAAATGCAGTTCCCATACACACGCCTCTATTATTGACATCTTGCATTAGTGTGGTACATTTATTACAATTGATGACAGAATATATTACAATTGTACTGTTAATAATAGACCATGGTTTACATTAGGGTTCACTGTTTGTGTTGTACAGTCCTATGGTTTTTTAAAATTTTTTTCTAGTAACATATATAGAATGTAAAATTTCCCCTTTAATCACATTCAAATATATAATTCCGTGCTGTTAATTACATTCACATTTTGTGCTTTTACCATTACCGCCATCCATTACCAAAATTTTCCATCACTGCAAACAGAAACTCTCTACAATTTAAGCACTAACTCTCCACTCCCTATGCCCACTTCAGCCCTCATTAACCTGTATTCTAGTTTCAGACTCTATGAATTTGCTTATTCAAATTATTTCATATCAGTGAGATCATAAAGTACTGTCTTTTTCTAGCCAGATTATTTCAGTCAACATGATGTCTTCATGTTCATCCATGTGGTTGCATGTATCAGGACTTCATTTCTTCTTATAGCTGAATAATATTCCATTGTATGGTTATATCACTTTGTGTTCATCCATTCACCAGCTGATGGACAATTGGGTTGCTTCCATCTTTTGGCAATTATGAATAATGCCTCTATGAACGTCAGTGTGCAAATAATCTATTCAAGTCCCTGCTTTCAGTTCTTTTTGGTATACACTAGATTTTAGTGTATACCAAATTGCTGGGTCATATGGTGATTATCTACTTAACTTTCTGAGAAACCACCAAAAATCTTCCACAGTGGCTGCACTGTTTCACATTCCCAACAACAATGAATGAGTTTTTCTATTTCTCCACATCCATTCCGATACTTGTTATTATTATTTTTTTAATAGCAGTCATTCCACTGGCGGTAAAATGGTATTTTGATTTGCATTTCCCTTACAGTTAATGATGTTGAGCATCATTTCATGTGCTTTTTGGCCATTTGCATATCTCCTTTGGAGAAATGTCCATTCAAGTCTTTTGTGCATGTTTTAATTTGGTTGTTTCTCCTTTTGTTTTGAGTTGTAGGATTTCTTTATATATTCTGAATATTAAACCCGAATTGCATATGTGATTGCCAAATATTTTCTCCCATTCTGTAGGTTGGCTCTTTTCTTTTATGCTAAAGTCCTTTAATGCACAAAAGTCTTTAGTATTTTAAATATATCATCCCACTGTCTTCTAGCTTCCATGGTTTCTGCTGAGAAATCTACACATAGTCTTATTGGGTTTCCCTTGTATGTAATGGATTGTTTTTCTCTTGCTGCTTTCAAGATCCTCTCTTTCTCTTTGACCTCTGACATTCTAACTAGTAAGTGTCTTGGAGAACGCCTATTTGGGTCTAATCTCTTTGGGGTGCGCTGCACTTCTTGGATCTGTAATTTTAGGTCTTTCATAAGAGTTGGGAAATTTTCAGTGATAATTTCTTCCATTAGTTTTTCTCCTCCTTTTCCCTTCTCTTCTCCTTCTGGGACACCCACAACACGTATATTTGTGCGGTTCATATTGTCCTTGAGTTCCCTGATACCCCGTTCAAATTTTTCCATTCTTTTCCCTATAGTTTCTGTTTGTTTTTGGAATTCAGACGTTCCATCCTCCAAATCACTAATTCTATCTTCTGTCTCTTTAAATCTATCATTGTAGCTATCCATTATTTTTTCTATGTTTGCTACTTTATCCTTCACTTCCATAAGTTCTGCGATTTGTTTTTTCAGTTTTTCTATTTCTTCTTTATGTTCAGCCCATGTCCTCTTCATGTCCTCCCTCAATTTATCGATTTCATTTTTGAAGAGGTTTTCCATTTCTGTTCGTATATTCAGCATTAGTTGTCTCAGCTCTTGTGTCTCATTTGAGCTATTGGTTTGTTCCTTTGACTGAGCCATGTTCTCAATCTTTTGAGCGTGGACAGTTATCTTCTGCTGCTGGCGTCTGGGCATTTATTCAGATTTCTCCGGGTGTTGGACCCAGCAAGGTTGTAAGATTTTTCTGTGAAATCTCTGGGATCTGTTTTTCTTATCTTGCCCAGTACGTGGCGCACGTGGCACACGTTTGTCTCAAGTGTTTGGAATGGGTCTCCCCCAGTCACCGATCTCCGTGGCCTGGGGATTTCAGATCCAATTCTCTCCGTTGGTTCAGGGGCCACGCATGGTGGTGGCGTCAGCTGCCGCAGCTTGAGGGGACCCTGTGGCTGGTTGCGGGCCGCAGCGGGCCTGGGGGATTCCCCACCGGACCAGGAAGCCTCCCGTGGGGGGGGGCTACCGCGGCTTGGATAGCCCTCCTATCCGAGACTCGTATCCGCGGACTCGAAGCAGAGACTCGAAGCCGCCCGCAAAAGAGGGGTGCCGCCTGCCTCGGCTTGGGAAACTTGCTTCTCCAATACTCTCAGCAGGCCCGGAAAGGAGGGAGGGAGTAGCTCGGACCACCGCAGCTGCCGCTGATCGGGAAATCGCGCGCCGCTCGGGGTCTCACCGCAGCTGAGTCTCGCAGTCAGTCTAGCCAGCCCAGACTTTGGATAGCCCTCTGATCTGAGATTCGTAGCCGCGGACTCGAAGCCGAGACTCGAAGCCACCCGCAAAAGAAGGGCGCCGCCTGCCTCGGCTTGGGAAACTTGCTTCTCCGATACTCTCAGCTGGCCCGGGAAGGAGGGAGGGATTAGCTCGGACCGCCGCAGCTGCGGCTGCTCGGCATATCGCGCGCTGCTCAGGGGTCTCGCTGCAGCCAAGAGTTGCAGTCAGGCTTGCCAGCCCAGACTTTGGATAGCCCTCTGATCCGAGACTCGTAGCTGCGGACTCGAAGCCGAGACTCGAAGCCGCCCGCAAAAGTGTGGCGCCGGCCGCCTTGGCTGGGAAGCTTGTCTCTCTGAGTCTCTCAGCCAGCCCGGGAAGGAGGGAGAGATTAGCTCGGACCGCCGCAGCTGCGGCCGCTCGGGGGTCTCGCCGCAGCCAAGTCTCGCAGTCAGACTTGCCAGCCCAGACTTTGGATAGCCCTCTGATCCGAGACTAGTAGTCGCGGACTTGAAGCCGAGACTCGAAGCCGCCCGCAAAAGTGTGGCGCCGGCCGCCTTGGCTGGGAAGCTTGTCTCTCCGCGTCTCTCAGCCAGCCCGGGAAGGAGGGAGGGATTAGCTCGGACCGCCGCAGCTGCGGCTGCTCGGGAAATCGCCCGCCGCTCAGGGATCTCACTCACCGCAGCTGAGTTTCGCAGTCAGACTAACCAGCCCAGACTGGGTTACGCTGTGTGTCCATTCCCTGCTGTAGCCCCGGGAGCTGTTCTGTACTGTTTCTGTTCACCTATTAGTTGATTTGGAGTCGGAGGAACTAAGACGCATGTACCTTACTAAGACGCCATCTTGGATCCCACAAAAGTCTTTAATTTTAATGAGGTCTCATATATTTATTTTTTCTTTTTTGCTCTTGCTTTAAAATAAACCATTGTCTAGAGTGGTGCAATAGTGGCTCAGTGGCCGAATTCTCACCTGCCATGCCAGAGACCTGGGTTTGATTCCTTGAGCCTGACCATGAAAAAAAAAATTGCCTAAGATAAGGTCCTTAAGATGCTTCCCTAAATTTTCTTCTAGGACTTTTATAGTTCTGCTCCTCATATTTATGTTTTTAGACCTAATAGACATATATAGAAAATTTCACCCAACAGCTGCAAAATGCACATTTCTCTAGTGCACATGGATCATTCTCCAGGATATGGTGTAAGACCATATGTTGGGTTACAAAACAAGTCTTAATAAGTTCAAACATATTTTAATTATATAATTTATCTTCTCAAACCACAATGGAATGAAGTTAGAAATTAATAACAGAGGGAGAAATGGAAAAATCATAAATATATGAAAATTAAACTATGTACTCCAACAAACAATAGATAAAAGAGGAAGTCACAAGAAAAATTTGACAATTTCTTGGGGAAAATGAAAATGAAAATTCAACATACCAAAATTTACACTATGCGGCAAAGGCAGTGATGAGAGGGAAATTTATAGTTCTAAATGCTTACATTAAAAAAGAAAAAGAACTAAGATAAAAAACCTAACCTCTGAATGGGAGGCTCAAGAAAAAGAAATGTAAACTAAACCCCAAGCAGGTAGAAGGAAGCAAATAACAAACATTAGAGTGGAGATAAATGAAATTGAGAGTAAAAAAACAATAGAGAGAATCAATAAAACCAAAAGTTGGTTCTTCGAGAAGATCAATAAAATTGACAAACTTCTAGCTAGATTGATAAAGCAAAAGAGGAGACACAAATAAAATCAGAAAAAAAGGTGCGGCATTACTACTGATCCCACAGAAATAAAAAGGATTATGAGAGTATAGCTGAAACAACTGTATGCCAACAAATGAGATAACCTAGATGAAACAGACAAATTCCTACAAACACACAAACTACCAACACTAACTCAAACATTCCAGGAAGAATTGACACCAATCCTATTCAAATTCTTCCAAAAAATTGACTAATTCTATGAGTTAATATCATCTTCATAACAAAGAGAGATAAAGACATAAGAGAAGAAAATTAAAGCCATTATCTTTTATGAATACAGATGCAAAAAAAAATCCTCAACAAAATACTAGCAAACTGAATCCAACAGCACATTAAAAGAATTATACACCATAATCAAGTGGGATTTATTCCAGCTATGCAAGGGTAGTTCAATATAAGAAAATCCGTTAATGTAATATACTACATTAACAGAACAACAACCAAAAAAAACCCCACATGATCATCTCAATTGGCCTAGAAAAGGCATTTGACAAAATCCAGTACTCTATCTTGGAAAAAAAAAAAGCATTCAAGAAAACTAAGAATAGAAGGAAACTTCCTCAACTTGATAAAGGGCATATATGAAGAACCCACCACTGACATCATAGTCATTGGTGAAAGACTGAATGCTTTCCCTCTAAGATGAGGACAAGGAAAGGCTGCCCACTGTCACCACTATTATTCAACACTGTATCAGAAGTTCTAGCCAGAGCAGTTAAGCAAAAGAAAAGGAAAGAAAAGAAAAGACATCCAAATTATAAAGGAAAAAGTAAACCTTTCCCTATATGCAGATGCTTGATCTGATATGCAGAAAATCCTGAAAAATCCACAACAAAGCTGTTAGATCTAATAACAAATTCAGCACAAAGTGTCAGGGTACAAGATCAACAAGCAAAAATCAGTATATTACTATACACTAGTAATGAACATTTGAAGAGGAAATCAAGAAAATATTACAATTACAATAGCAACTAAAAGAATCAAATATCCAGGAATAAATTTAAACAAGGAGGCAAAGGACTTATATACAGAAAAATACAAAACATTGCTGCAGGAAATCAAAGAATACCTAAATAAATGGAAGGCTATTCTGTGATCATGGATTGGAAGACTAAATATTGTTAGGATGTCAATTTTAATCCCAACTTCCAACGGGCGTTCTTTGCAAAAATGAAAAAGCCAATCATCAAATTTATTTTGAAGGTTATGGGGCCCTGAGTAGCTAAAGCCACCTTGAAAAAGAAGAACTAAATTGGAAGACTCACACAATAAGTCTAAACTTATTATAAACTTATTTCATACTTTATATAAAATAAGTATACTTATTTTATACTTATTAATATATAAGTAATAATATAATATACTTACTTAAGTAAGTATATTATACTTACTTTAAACATTATAAAGCCACAGCAATCAAAACAGCATGGTACTCGTATAAGGATGGACTTATAGAGCAATGGAATCAAATCGAGAGTTCACAATTCTCACTTTTATGGCCAACTGATTTTTGACAAGAGTGCTGTGCTGGTTTGAAGCTGTATGTCTCCCAGAAAAGCATTCCTCTAACCATTCCTGTAGGTACAGACCCACTGTAAGTAAGGTCTTTTGATGAGGTTACTTCAGTTAAGGTGTGAATCACCTCATTCGGGATGGACTTAATCCTATTATTGGAGTCCTTTATAAACAGAATAAATACAGAAAGCCCATGGAAGCAAGAAGCTGGAAGCAATGAAACCAAGGATTGCCAGCAGCTGTTTTTCAGGAAAATAGCATGGCTTTGATGATGACTTGACATTCTCATGGACTCAAATTGTAAGCTAATAAATTCCCATTGTTTGAAGCCAATCCATTTCATAGTATCTGCTTTGAGCAGTTTAGGAAACAAAAACAGGCACCAAGTCCACTAAATTGGGAAAGAATAGTCCCTTCAATAAATGGTGCTGGGTAAACTTGATGTCCGTATGCAAAACGAATGAAGGTGGACCCCTACCTTACATCACAGACTAAAATCACCTCAGAGTAATCTTTAAAACACAAATCAGATTACAGCACTCCTCTACTTGAAATCCTCTGATGGGTACTCATCATGCTTGAAATAAAATCCCAAATCCTTTCTGTGGCCGACAAAATGTCATGTAATCTGGCCTCTGGTTACTTCCACTTGCCCACTCTGGCCGCCCTGCTGCCCTCCTCCGAGTCTTTCGACAGTGTCCTCCCTCTGTCAGCTATCCTGTACATAGTTGCAAGGCTTTCTCTTACTTCCTTTCATTCTCTAGATAAATGACACCTACTCAGTGGTCTACCCTGATTTATCTAAAAGAGCTTCTCTTTTCACTCGCCTTTAAGGATGCCTTATCCTGCTCTATTTGGTTCATGGCACTCATCCCTGCTTGGCATCTTATACATCTACTGATTTATTATTTGATCTCCCCACAGAGGGCAGGACCTTGTCCATTTTGTTCATTCTTACATTCCATTGCCTAGCACAGTGCCTGGAAAAATAGTACACTCTCAATAAATAATTCTTGACTGAGTGAATGAACAATGACCACTCCTAACAAGAATGCCAAATTTGTTTTTACTTTGCTTTGTCTGTTTTGCTTGTCAACCAGGTCTTTGTCCTGGTCTTTGACAAGGCCTAGGCTTTTCTATAAGACAGGAATCTCTCCCATAATATAGATACATGAGACCTAAAGGAAAAGAATATTTTCACATAACTAATTATTTGAAGCCTGGCAACTAACCTATGAGGTGAAGTTGCTGTTGACATTTTACTTATAAGGAAACAGAGGTTTCAAGAAAATAACACAACTAAGGGGATGGGAAGAACTGGGATTTGAATCCAGGTATCCTAACTTATAGTCCAAAATGGGGATCATAAAGTGTCTCTGGCCAGTGCTGGGATATACTGCATGGACAGACAGAGTGTGGAGTTGTCTTCTCTTTGTAAACGAGACTCTTCAGATCCCTTGACAGGAGTGTGTTTTGTAGAACTCTACTTACTCTACAAACACACGCCCCTTCTCTGATCTCTACTTTACTGAAGATTTGCTCTCTAGGAGGGTCTTGAGCTGTTTCACTAAGGTTAAATTTTAAGTGCTTAGAGGATAGTTAGAATCCTTTGCTTTCATTTAGTCATTATGTCAATATTTGGTCATCACAAGGCTAAAATATTTAGTCTTAGAGAGCAAATCAGGGACTATGTACTTGATTTGAGTTGTTTGGAAAACCCTTTCAATTCCACTCAATTCAATTCCCAGAACAATGGTATAACTGATATGACTTTTTTTAAAAACATTTTTTTATTGTATAGTATAACATATATACAAAGCAAAGAAATAAAAAAACAATAGTTTTCGAAGTGGTTACAGGACAGGTCCCAGAGTTTGTCATGGGCTACCAAACGATCCTCTCATACTTTTCCTTCTAGCTGCTCCAGAATATAGGAGGCTAGAGGGCTTAAATATTTTTTTGTCATCACAATCGAGTTTTTTTTTCCTTCTTTTTTTTTGTGAAAAATAACATATATACAAAAAAGCTATAAATTTCAAAGCATAGTTCCACAATTAGCTGTAGAACATATTTCAGAGTTTGACATGAGTTACAATTTTAGGTTCATACTTCTAGCTGCTCTAAAATACTGGAGATTAAAGGAGATATCAATTTAATGATTCAGCATTCATATACATTTGTTAAGTCCTATCTTCTATGTATTTCACCATCAACTTTGATCTTTCCATTCCTCTCACTGGAGTTGTTTGGGCTATGGCAATTCTAAATGTTTAATATTGGAAGGCTCTGTCACTAATATTGGGTAGGGAGATGAAATTATCTGATGTTCTGGAGTGGCTGAGCTAGGTTTCAGGACTTATTTGGACTAGGGACCCATCTGGAGGTTGTAGATTTCTGGAAAGTTACTCCAGTGCATGGAACCCTTGTGGAATCTTATACCTTGCCCTAGGTGTTCTTTAAGATTTGCTGGAATGGTTCTGGTTGGTAGCAAGGTCTAACAGAAGCTTGTTTAAGAACAACCCCCAGAGTAGCCTCTTGACTGTATTTGAACTCTCTGCCACTGATACTTTATTAATTACACTTCTTTCCCCTCTTTTGGTCAGGATAGAACTGTTGATCCCATGGTGCCAGGTCTGGATTCATCCCTGGGAGTCATATCCCATGTCGCCAGGGAGAGTTTCACACCTGGATGTCTTGTCCCACATAGGTGGGGGAGCAATGATTTCACTTGCAGAGCTGCGCTTAGAGAGACTGAGGCCACATCTGAGGAACAAAAGAGGTCCTCCAAAAGTAACTCTTCAGCATGCCAATAGGTAGTCTAAGCTTCTCCACTACCTATATAAGCTTCACAAGAGTAAGCCTCATGATAGAGGGCATGGCCTATTGATTTGGGTGTCCCTAAAGTTTGATACAGAATCAGGGGACTCCCTGATGGTAAAGTTTAACAGTTCCATATTCTTTCTCCCCTCCCTCAGGGGACTTTGCCAATACTTTTTGATTATCTGCTTAATAAACTCTAGGATGGTTCCAGGCATTTAAATAATCTATACAGGATTAAAGTACCTCTTTCTTATTGTGCTCCCTGTGTTTCAGTTGTTCAAATGAGCTATAGAGATAGGTTGAATTAGATTATGCACTACAGAAAATTTCAGTGCCAGATCAAATAAACCTTTCTTCCACTGGTCTCAAGAGTATGTGTGGTTCTAAAAGTATAGACACTGTCTTCCTTACCCCTATGTTCTGAATTACTTTAACCCCAACCTGTTTGGCTTTGTTCTAATCTCTAAATATCAGGTTATATAAATAAAACAGCCTCTCTGGATATAAAAAAATCCAGAAATAATCATCACCACTCTGGACTTAATGTGTCTGCTATAAAAGCTTTCAAGCTAGGCCTGTTTTCTTTTAAGCATTTTCTAAAGGTAACCATACCATTCGTGTTCTTTTGTTTCTGGCTTATTTTGTCTCACCAAATGTCCCACATGTTCATCACATCGTTGCTAGCCTCATGACATTCTTCCTTTTTGTAGCAGCACAACCTTTGTTCACAAGTATACACTATCGTTTGCCAATCTACTTCTCTGTCAGTACATCCTTCAGCCACCTGCATTCATCAAGCATCAAGTAGAAGGCCCAAAGTCCATGTCTATCAACATTCTCAATTTTAGATAATTTGTTCCCAAGAGAAAGAAAGAAAAACCCTCGCAAAACAGGAAATCTAAACCTCCTCTTAACTCTTGTCCCTCCCATTATTTACCTCTGCTCTTGCTGTGGTAGTGCTGATGGTTTCCTTTTGAAAACAGCTCATAGCATGCAATAGCTGTTTCCCCCCTGTACCCTGCACTTAAAACACTCGTTATACAAGAATCATATCTTTGAAGTAATTCTTGCAAGAACTAATTCATATTTCTAGCATGAATCAGTGGGACACGTAGGTCTATACAACCCCTTTCAATCTTGTTCATCTTCAATATGGCAGTATTACTTATAGACCCACTAAAATAGAATCACCTTCACTATCTATTTCCTTACATTGGAGTTCAACCTCATTAGCTAATGATTCACCCATCTCTAGCTTCTGTGTATCTCTAAGTCCCCTATATTCTGTATTATAACTCTCTGATGATACCTTTATGCTGGTCATAAAAGTGGAACCATACATTATCTATCCTTTTGTGTCTGGCTAATTTTACTCAACATTATGTCCTCAAGGCTCATCCATCTTGTCATGTGCTTCAGGATGTCATTTTGTCTTACTGCTGCATAATAGTCCATCATATGTATATACTACATTTTATTGATCCATTTGTCTGTTGATGGGCATTTGGTTTGCATCCATCTTTTGGTGATTGTGACTAATGCCGCTAAGAACATCAGTGTGCAAATACCTGTTTGTGTCATTGCTTTCAGCTCTTCTGGGTTTATACCAAGTAGTGCTATTGCTGGGCCATAGGGCAACTCATACTTAGTTTCCTAAGGAACCGCCAAACTGTCTTCCATAGTGGCTGAACCATTATACATTCCCACCAGCAGTGCATTAGTGTCCCAGTTTGTCCACATCCTCTCCAACATTTATAGTTTCCTGTTTGTTTAATAGCAGCCATTCTTATAGGTGTGAGGTGGGATGTCATAGTCTTGATCTGCATTTCCCTTATAGCCAATGAAAATGAGCATCTCTTCATCTGCTTTTGAGCCATCTGTATTTGCTCTTCAGAAAAATGCCTATTTATATCTGTAGCCCATTTTATAATTGGGTTGTTTGTTCTTTTGCTGTTGAGTTGTATGATTTCTTTGTATATACAGGATATTAAACCTTTGTTCAATATGTGATTTCCAAATACTTTCTCCCATTGAGTTGGCTGCCTCTTCATCTTTTTAACAACTGATATGTTTTAACATTTAATCTCTCACCACAATCAACGAGATAAAGTGGGACAGACTGGATCCACAACTAGATGAGAAGAAAACCTTTTCAGCTTACAAGTGTTTTTTTTTAAAAATTTTTTTAGTAACAGATACAAAACTTAAGTCTCTCATTTAACCACATTCAGAATTTACCAAGCTTTTACAAAAAAAAAAAAAAAAAGATTTTACCAGCCTCTTAAATAATAAGGAATTTAAACATTTAGGACGGTGGCATGAGGAAGAGTGTTGACAGAAATGAGATAAACAGTTTTAATATGTGAGTGAACAATGACTTCTTTTAGGGATCTTGTGATCAAACTAAATGCAAAACGAGGGGACTGTTACACTGCTTGAAGTGGTAATGATGTGTGTGTGTCCTGGTATATGGTGACCTGTGCAGGAAAATAAGAGAATACTGAAAAAATACATAGAAAAAGCACCTAATTTGAAGTCAAAGAGCCTTTCTGTAGAACATAATCTATTATTTTTTTCTACCTAAGAGACTCTTTAACTGTTTCAGCACTACTTTCCTTATCTATAAAACCACATTCTTATCTCACAGAGTAGTTGTATAAAGAATGCCACTCAATAAATGTTTTGAATTAAATATTCTTTATATTTGATACCGACCATCATTAACAAACAAGATGTCGTAAAATCTTAGCTCAGTGGGATTGACTCTTTTGATTCATTCAAATATTATTCATTACATTTATCCTTAGTCTTTTCAAAATATATTCATTCTTTGTTTTTTTTTACATGGGCAGGTACCGGGAATTGAACCCGGGTCCTCTGGCATGGCAGGCAAGCGTTCTTGCCTGCTGAGCCACCGTGGCCTGCCCCAAAATATATTCATTCTTAAGGCATCTTAGGACATGTAATAAATCAAAATACAAACCGTAATAAAAGAATAGACAGGAGCCACACAACAGGCAAAAAGCAGGCTAAATAGATTTGATTTACACTTTTCCCTGAAATGTGGCTTAAGGTTACAGTGATTAGGATTGAAGTTATTCTACTGAAAAAAATCTTTGTTTTTGTAGCTGTAGGAACTCAGCAGGAACACTGTGTTCTGTTCAGTAAATGAAAAATGAAATCTTCCAACACAGATTCTGCCAATGCACGCATAAGTCAGTTAACATGGGTTCTCATATCTGCAACCAAAAGATTAACAATGTTAATCTTTAAGCATTTGTTTAAGGCAATGGCTGAGGATGGGTAAACTGACGAACATCACAACCCATGAGGAATTCAGTGGCCCAAGAACCAGCTCTGAAAATCAACTATTAAAACTCAGGCAATAAAAGTTTCCATTAGAATAAAACAGCAGTTAATATTGTTGTGAGCATTTGATATGTATTAATCTCATTTTACTTTCATTGCAATCCTGAAAACCAGAATCTGTAAAACCTTGGACATAGGAAGAACCACTGAGCTAGACAGAATGTTTGAATAAGATGTGGAGTCAGAATAGAACTACTTATATAGGAAAAAAATTGATGACTTACTATTATGATTACTCTTGTTTAAAAGTGTTGATGACCTTGTAAAGTAGGAATAATTGTGTCTTCTTAGAGTGAGGGATTGGAGTTCTGGAAGAGGACCCAGAGGTCAAGTAGTAGAAAACCAGAGGTCTTACCTTCATTGTCCTAACTCTAGTGTTCTCTCGGCTATAACTTAGGAAACTTCTCCAGTTTCATCTTGTTTTAGAGCACTTTCTAGAGCTGAAACAGTAGTAGACCCAGCCCTGGAGACCAGAAGGGGTCTAAAAATTTTTTCAGTCCAGGATAATTTGGTCCTGCCTATCAAACCACTGACTGGCAGCCTTTTAGGTGCCAAGTTTAAGTGTTTTTTGTTGCTGTTTATTTTTTAAATCTTAACTTCTGCAACATTTTGGATTATTGATCACTCTTCTTGAAACCCCATACTCCTTGCCTTCCATGTCACATGCCTTTCATACTTCTATACTTCTCACCATTGGTTGTTAGACTATAAGCTTAGTCTGGATAATAGCTAACTTTTATCAAACACTTACTATTTGACAGGCATTGTTCCAATCCCTGTACATGTACAAATGTATTTAATCCTCAAAATAACCCTATAAATCAGGAGATATTATTCTACCCTTTTAAAACATAAGGAAAAAAAGAAAGATAAGGGAGGAGGTGCAAAGGTAGTTCAGTGGTAGAATTCTCTTCTGTCGTTCAGGACACCCAGGTTCAATTCCCAGCCCATGAACTTTGCCAAAAAACAAACAAGCAAAACAAATAAAAAAAAAAAAACCCCAAACTCAACAAATGGTGCTGCAATAATGGAATACTCACATGAAAAAGAATGTGACCCCCATAAAGCATACAAAGAAAAAAAAACCATAAGGGAATGGTAGCAAGTTTTATGTTTATGTTACCACAAAATAAATTAAAAAAAAAAAGATAAGGTAATTAAGGCACAGAGAAATTAAATAACTACAAGGTCATAGATTAAGTGAAGTTCCTGAAAAACCTGGACAGTCTGGCCTCAAAATCTGTGCTCTTACTCATATAGTATAATGGTTTCCATTTGTTTTAAAGTATACCTTTTATACTTGTAATTCTGAAATCATTATCTCCAATCCCTAGAATTGTGTATCCAAGTATCTGCTGGAGATTTCCACTTGTATATCCTACAGACATCTAATTAGTGTATAAAACTGAAACTCATCATGTCGTACCCAAAGAACAAACATGAAATTATTCTAGATTCTTCCTCCTTTCTCTCATTCAATCACAAGTTCTGTAGATTTTATTTCCTGTATATCCATTGAATCTGATACTTTCATTCTTTCTACCATTGCCCAATTGAGCCCCTACGATATCTCTAGTTTGAACCATTGCAAGAGCTTTTCAACTTTCCTTTGATCTGGCTTCCTTCTACAACACAGACAATCATCTTTCTAAATTGCAAGACCTATTATCCCTTCCTAGCTTAAAAGCCTTCAACGCCTTATTTTTGACTTTACCATAAGGTCTGTGCTTCTTCCCATGACACATTCTGTGCCTATTTTCCCACCCTCATTTCCTATTACTTTCTGCTTCACAATTTGTATTGTTTCCCTTCTACAAGTCATTGCAAATTCTACTTATTCCTTTGCCTGGCTTACTCTTCTACTATGTTTGCTTTAATTCAAGGTCCATCTCCATTAGTACATTGAGAGCTCCTTTTATTTATTCTTTTATTTGGTATATAAAGGATCAAAAAATTTCAGTTTAATAAATTCTGGAAAAGCAAATGCAAAATGACTTGGGCTTATAAAGCCAGATTTTACAACTTTCTGTGACTAGACAAAGACAAATTATAGAACCATTTTGATTACAAATCCAAAGTAATTCTAATGTTGGTTACAGACTCACTTTTCCATTGCTCTAATAAGATTATAGTTGTTAGATTGTAAGCATCCCTGCTGCTACTCACACTGCTGACAAAAAATATCCCCTTCTTCCAGAAGATTACTTTCACACTCAAGTCACATCACACATACCAGGCACATCTTTCCTTTTGCAAAAACTTAGTAATATGATATCTCTTTTTGGCTTAGATCAACCACCTTCCTCTTATGAATAACCTCCTTTCCCCCAGTGCCTGAATCCCTCTAAGTCTTCACCCCCCACAGGCTGATTCCCAGTTCCAGCAGGTCCCAGTTTCAGCAGGTCGGGTCCTTCTCTAAAAGGAAGGCTGGGTCAGTGTGCCATATCCATCACACATTAAGTCCTCCCTATGCTACTTCGAGCTGGTCACCTGGTTTTCCAGCACCTTTGCACTCAAGAAAGTTGTATTGGAGAGCTCCTTTATTTTTTAACAACTTTACTGAGATATAATTCACATACCATACAATTCACCCCTTTAAAATGTACAAGTCAGTGGTTTTTAGTATATTCACAAAGTTGTGCAACTATTACTACGATTTTAGAACATATTTCCTCGCTGCCTTCCTATCTGTTCACTCGCTATAAAAAAAAGTACTCTACATCCTCATATTCCTCTTATTCAGCTTTATTTTATGTATAGCATTTATCACCACTTGGGTCATAATATTGCCTCTTTCCTTTAGTATTGGAGGGCAGAAACTTTGTTTTTGATGACACTGTGCTGTCATCAGTACCAACAACACTGCTTGGCATACAGCATGCCCTCAAACTCTGAATGTCCAATATAACTTTGATTAGCTTAAAAGGGGGGAGGAAGGGTCAAATTACAGAATTTTAAATAAATACAGGCTAGGTGCTAGATAAAAATCCTTCAAAACATGAGGCTCATTAGGAAGATTTATTAAGGAGCTGTGGTCATTAAAATGTTGAAAACCAAAGGACAAATACTGTATGGTCCCACTGATGTGAACGGACATTCGAGAATAAACTTGAAATATGTCATTGGTAACAGAGTTCAGCAGGAGTTAGAAACAGGGTAAGACAATGGGTAATTGAAGCTGAAGGGATACAGACTGTGCAACAGGACTAGATACAAAAACTCAAAAATGGACAGCACAATAATACCTAATTGTCAAGTAATCATGTTAAAACACTGAATGAAGCTGCATCTGAGCTATAGGTTTTTGTTTTGTTTTGTTTCGTTTTGTTTTGATTTTACTATTATTACTTTTATTTTTTTCTCTATATTAACATTCTATATCTTTTTCGGTTATGTTGCTAGTTCTTCTAAACCAATGCAAATGTACTAAGAAATGATGATCATGCATCTATGTGATGATGTTAAGAATTAATGATTGCATGTGTAGAATGGTATGATCTCTAAATGTTGGGTTAATTTCTTTTTTTCCGTTAATTAAAAAAAAAAAAAAAAGAGAAAGGATAATTGGAGATGAAGGGATACAGACTGTACAACGGGACTGGATATAAAAACTCAGAAATGGACAGCACAATACTACCCAATTGTAATGCAATTATGTTAAAACACTGAATGAAGCTGCATGTGAGGTATAGGTTTTTTGTTTTTGTTTTTTTTGGTTTTTTTTCTTTCTATTATTGTTTTAATTCTTATTCTGTTGTCTTTTTATTTCTTTTTCTAAATCGATGCAAATGTACTAAGAAATGATGAATATGCAACTATGTGATGTTATTAAGAATTACTGATTGTACATGTAGATTGGAATGATTTCTAATTGTTTTGTTAATTCTTTTTTTAATTAATAAAAAAAAAAATGTTGAAAACCTCTCAATTAGATGATTTTAGGTTCCTTAAGTTCAACTGAAATTTAAACTCAACTACTTGAAGAAAAATTTGAATTTTTAGTTCATGCCACACCTTTGCTATTGTGTGTATATTAAAAACTTAGAGCCTTTTCAAGTCTAACATTTCTGTTAGGACCAAGTTATTCCTAGAAGAACTGAATGCTTCAGCTCTGTCCTTTTCTCTAGGTCCCAGCTTTAGGCTAATAGGTGATGGCTTCGATACAGATGAATGAAAAACTTTCTTATGTAAGCCCCCAAAGAAAATGAAACCCTGTACATTCTCAAGTTATCAATTGTTTAATCACATTAAAAAAAATTACACAAGTAATTCATTCATTGTGGAGGAAAAAAATGGTAAAAGGAAATGACAGCCTATGTAACTAGTGATAATCACTGTTAAATTCTTCAGCTCTTATAAAATATTCATAAGCCACAGTTTGCATTATAACTTTGTTATTAGGTATTATCAACCTTAGGTCATAGCGTAATTTTAAGTTCAAGCAAGATAAATGATTTAATGGCCAATAACCAGGTATGGGTGAAGAATAGTGTTTCAGATCAAGAAATGAGAGAGAAGGCCATTTTAGCCAGCACTGCCTATTTCCTATCTGATGATAAATGAAGATAAGTCAATTTTCTGGAAGAATTCTACATCTACAGAGAAGCCTGAACTAGGACATCTCTTCCTGTATGCCAAACAAGGGGTGAGGAGGAGGAGTGTGTTATCACAGTGAACTAGCATTCCTTTTGAATTCTAACTTACACTTCTCTTTTAAATACTTGTGTTGAATTGCTTAATATAAGGTATACTTAGTTCTCAGCAGTACTAAGTTCTGTGCTGGAACCAGCTATACTTTTTCTTTTGAAAACGATATATTTCTCTGCCCTGTCACACCTCCTTATCCTTTCTCCCCAAAGTTGAATATTCTCAAGGTATACCCTGGGCCTCAAAGTAAGATCTCCCTTGTACCAAAAACAGAATGACAAATTTGGCTTTACCCAGCAGAGTTTTATCACTTCATTAAGATACAGAGAGGGTGGGCCACAGTGGCTCAGTGGCAGAGTTCTCCCACACCACGCTCGAGACCCGGGTTCGGTTTCTGGTGCCTGTCCATGCAAAAAAAAAAAAAGAAAGAAAAAGATACAGAGACTTTCAGACCTGGAAGAGAATGTTAAATTTTAAAGATTCTAGTTCAATTCATAAATCATAATTAATGTTAGATCTTTTTTTCTTTGAAGAGGAGACTGTGGCTCAACATGGTTAAATTACTTGACTGGATTTCTGAGACATTTTGTCCAGACTCCAAGTCTACCAATTTCCAAACAAATTCTGTACTGTTTCCTAGAGGTTAGCTATAAAATGAAAGGTATACATAAGAAGTATATCAATGATTAAAAATGACATTGCTGTCTTTTACAAGTGGTTAGGATGCTGTTTTGCCACTTTTTGTGTGACTCTGAATAAGTGAGAAAACATAAGTTTATTTCCTCATCTTCAAACAATAATATATTCAGGTTCTAGCAACAGGGACACAATTAAAGATTTTCTGTCAAATAAACAAAACTAATTTTCATATGATCAGTTTCTGAAAATACTCTATTAATTTTTACAGATGTACATTCAGGGAAAATTACTATTTGCCAACTTTATTTTCAATGGCTATAGCCCATCTGCTAAAGACCTTCAAAAGGAAACTGTGAAAATGAGAAGTGATTATCACATGGGGTATTTTCTACCCAATGACTTTAGAGTCCAGTAGAGTAACTTCATGTATCCTATTTTATCTTACACTTTTATTAGGAAATCCGAGACAAGGGTCGAATTTTAAGTATTGTTTTCATGTATATATTTTCCTTGCCTCAAATCTTTTCTGGAAAGAGGTGGCTTACTTAAAGTTCAGTTCAAGGAAGTCTGCTTACTTTTTTTTTTACTAGCCATCAGTCTACAGGGCCATTTTGGTGTTCCCATGACTGTTTCCAAGAGTGTAGGTGAACACAAATAGGTTCAAATCAATAACTCATTTCTTTATATAGGATAAAGTATGGGCCATTGGATGGTAACTTCCTTCTTGGTGTCTTTTCTATTAGGGAGGTCATATAAATCAATAAATTTAACATGATTAGACTGTATCTAAGGCTGGGAATGGCAAAAATTGAACTTTTAAACTTAAATCGCTGTTTCAACTGAGATAAATTATTATGGGAGGCACTTGTATGACCAAATAAAACACAGACTAAGGAATCAAAGGCTTTCCCAGAAACTGGTTCTCTTTTTTGGTATATTAACAAATTCTGAAAAATACTAATATTGGAAGAAAAATAGAGAGAGAGAGAGAGAGGAAGAGGAAACGACTTAACTCACGTTGCAAACATCAGAATATAAGCGGTACACACACACAAATGTCTAAGTACAGACTTTATTAAAGACTTCTTAAGTTTAAGAGGAACAATGATAATACAGACATATTCAAACCTACTATCCTTTAAAATAGCTGACAAAAATTCAATGTGATAAAATACAGAAAGTGAGTAAAGGATTGTGTTAAGAAAGGTTATAATCTCAAACCTTCAGATAGAGCAGAAAAGGTACAATTCTAATATACAAAATACAAATGATCAAAAAATAAAAATATCTCTGAAAGAATATTCTCAAATGATATTTTAAAAATAAAGCTTAGCATTCCACTAAGTATCTGAAGTGATGTCAGACTTTAAAAACTTATGTAAACAAGCTTTAACTCTGTGGAATATTACATAAAATCCTATATTCAGTGTTTATAATTAAGTGTTAAAAGAGTATAAAGGCCACAAAAAGAGTTATACTGAGAATAGTCATTGTACATAAGCATAATATAGGTTCCTCACGTAAGGATTCATCACGAAATACAGTTGCCAATGCTCACTTACTCAGGGAATACAAAATGTAGTAAGAAATGTAATGAAGCCATACTTTGCATTCTGAGTAGCGAATAAAGAAACTGAATAAAAGGCTTACCTATTTAATTCCATACTGTTCATCACAGAAAAATGAATGGGAAGGATTGAGGCATAAATTAAGTGTAAATTTATAAGTCAATATAAATCACTGGCTTTAAAAGGGATGAAAATCCAAAGATCATTAGACCCAAACTACACTATTTTATTAAAAGAAATGTTATATACACATAGTAACATGTACAGTGTTTTGATGTATACAAACAGGAAAATACTGTGTAAGAAGATAAAAACTGAGAGAGAAGGGTAGACATAGTAAGATTTCAAAGGCAAAATAATAGAATCTGTGGGCTAAAGCATCTATACTAAGACTATAGTTTAGAACTAATCCCAGTGCTGAGTTCTTCAAGTGAGCTCAGTAGATCACAGCTCTATCTGAAAAGAAAACTGTGTGTCAAGACTTGGAAAAACAGCACAATTTCAGGCTCTTTTCACAGGTGAAGACTTTAGTCTGCAGTTCTTTCAAACATGTCCTAAACTGATTAAAGAAGCCAGCATTACCAAAAGCATACATTTTCATTGTTCAACTATAATGTTTGGATTTGGGGTAATTTCACGCCTTTGCAAAAATTCTGTCTATGTAGCTATGGCCACGTTTCATTAAGAAATGTATGATGTGAGGTTATATGACGAATCAAGTAAGTTAAAAAAAAAACTTTTTTAAATCCAGCACAGGGCACACGGGTGGTTCAGTGGTAGAATGCGTGCCTTACATGTGGGAGACCCAGGTTCGATTCCCTGAACATACACTGCCCCCCACCAAAAAAAAAATCCAGCACAGGATGGAATGAAAATAAAGAAATTTACCAAAATTCTTATTATGTAAAATTCTGATATAAAATCTGAGGTATTAACTTATTTCCACCATCATCCCAACTTGTTTTCATCAATCATAATACATCCTGAAATGTAGCCTACAGTGAGTATAATAAAGGATGTTGTATACAAATGATGCTGAGGTTCTTCCCATATCTGAACCTCTATTAGTAAGCTCAATACAACATGCCAGATACAATTAAAGAATAAAGGAAAAAGGCATTAGTCTCTAGAAACAAAGGTTTAAAATCATCCAACACTGGAGCCAAAAGGGAAAGATCAAACACCCTTCAGAAATTGTGAAATTATGCAGCTAAGTGAGACATATAATAATGTTGAGAAGAAAGTCTTTGAGTAAAATAAAAATAGAAACCATTAATTTTGGAGAAAAATTTTTGGTGGCCAAGTTGCTAAGCTAAAAATAGAGATCTGATCATAAAAGCCATAAGAACAATTCTCTTTACTGATAATTAATAATAATTTATATAGAATTTCTGTTATGAGAAATTACTACGTCAAAATCTAGGGAGACATTATCTCATTACCACTGCCATCTCTCTAATTTTAGGATTATCCACTCAATTCTTACTAAAATGTAGACATACATACAAAAAAATCTGAGTCTTGGTAAATGCAGGATGTTTGATAAGCCTTAGGATATCTTCGATCTTCACACTCTTGAAGTTCCAGGAATGATGCGTGAGTTTAGGTTGGTTCTAGGATAGGCCCAGGGGCCTGGTTTGATCTGGGATCCCTGGGACCATACCTAGAACAAACCCAAACAAAACCAAACTCCATGGGAGTGCTTTCAGCTCAGGTAGACTTCTAGGCTTTTCACTCATATGGACCTTGAGAGTTGTATAAGGCCCATACGTCAACCTTTAAGGGACGGGAGCAACATTTCTGGAGCCTTCTGTCCGTTGTCAGGTGCAAACACTGTGCCCGAGTAAGCATTATTTAAAGTTGTAGTATGTACAGAAGGTACAGGTTGGTGAGATAAAAGTGCAGAAAATACTTCTATTTAGAAATGGGGTTAATTTCTTTAGAATTTACTTGATAAGGGGGAAAGGATACATAATTTTTTTGCTCTTACAAAAAAACTTGTGAAAGACATGTTTTAGTTTCAGAAATATGTTCAATAGTAAAATAAACTCGTCTGTAAATAGCCAAACTTTAGGAAATGCTACAAAAGTGAAAAACACAAAATCTGAAAACAAACAAAAAAAACTATCCCTTACTTTAAGAAACTTAAGATATAAATATGAGAGGAAATATATATTTCTACAATCATATTCCATAGAATATACAATTTTCAAAGAAAATGCAGTCACAAGTCTACACAATTTAAATACTGTCCTACTGTAATAGTATGTTTGATACATATCAAGTGAAATTCAGCAAATAGGGATGAAATACACTAATTTCATTGCTGAGAGGATAAAATATATTAAAATAGCATTTAAAAATATCATACGCACTTTACTACCTTTTAGTATACTCATAAAATCAACTCTTGTATATTCATGTTAAAACTTTTGCAAATATGAATCCTGGAATCAAGTCATCCTTTTTTTGGTTAATAGTAATTACACTGAGTAGAATCACTTTTCTCTCACAAATATACTCAAAGACAATTTTTCTCCTTGTATCACCAACCTAGGTTTGGCATTTTGACTATTTCTTATGTAATAGCAGTCTCAATTCAAGAAACTAGTTTGAATCATCTGTTTTTATGATTATCATATCATAGTCTAAATCCATTAGCATGGATAACTATGAGGCATGGCCATAAAATGAAGAGACTGATTTTCAAATTACTGTGTATGATGGAAAGATGTATCAGCAGTTACTAAAACACTAGACAGATCTTAATTTTACTTGCAACTATTATACCATGCACATTTCATAAACGTTTATTTTTCATGCTTGATTATTTAACATATTAAATGATAATTAAAACGTGCCAAAATATAGAATGACAGTGGGAATTTAGTCATTCAAATATCTGCTAATGTCTAATACTGATGTTTGGTAAGCTTTTTACATAATTTCCTTTAATCAAATTAAAAGAAATATAATGTTTAAAAAATGTGTACAGTCAAAGAATAAATGTGGTATAGTTATTTTGAGCTAAAAACCTTATTAATCCTCAGGTCCTCGCATTATCAATAATAATGTTTTCTTATTTTTCAGGGCTCAACCTACTTCACGTTTTGGAAATGAAGATGCATTTCTCTTAACAAATTAAGTTGCTAAAGAAATTTTAAGTAGCTAAATTTTATGAAAGTAAAAGTAGCTAAATCAATTGAATAGAATTTACTGTAGAAAATGCTAACACCAGTGGTTTAAATAGAGTAGGAAATTAGAGTATAGCGCTAACTATATAGAAGGTAAAGTATGGAAACAAAGTGGTTCCTTTGTACAAAACAACTTTTCTGTTTCAAGTGTAGATAGGTACCTAATCCACTAATTTCACTTATTTTAAAGATAGCAGTGAAACAGGTAGTAATAAGCCATAAAATTCATGTACTTAAATATAATCAAGTTCTTCAGGTCATTACTCTAGGTCAATTCATTCTTAATTTATAAACCTAGGTAGTTTAATCATCTGGTCTTCAAAACTAAAGCAGACTAGAAGCAGTATCATGAAGGTAGAGAAAAGATACTGCTACAGGCACATTAAAGCAAGCAGTAACATAAATGGAGGAATCAGTACAGCCATTAGAAAACAAAGACATGAAAACCAAAAAAGCAAAGCAGAATGATTCAGTACAGGGAAAATAGTTCTCTGTGTCAAATTAATCTATCAGAGCATAGTAACTAATGTAAATAATGATAATTTCTACATAAAAAAGATCAACTGTATTTCATATATTATTTAAGAAAACAGCAGTGCATATAAGATTTCCTACAGAAATTATTCCAAAAAAATTTGATGCTTTAGTTTAAGCTCCATAGGAAATTGGGATAGCTAAAATGATTCATTCCCCAAATATTCTATGAGCCAGGTCATACTAAATGAGCCATGCATGTTTAATCTCAAATCAACAGTTCTAGGATATAAATCTTAGTGAACAGAGATGAAGTCACATTTATAGTACTGTAAGTTAAGACTGTGTACTGTATTAAGAATAAAAAGATCAAAATACTTAACATTTTCCTGAAATATATACATTCATAAAAAGATGATAACTTTTAAAAACTGATTTCATTAATGGAGGGTCCTAAAAACACGAATATATACAAATTGAGTTGACACTTCAAATATAAGGTGATCACATATTCAACCAGGCATTTTAGCAAGTTCTTAGAAAAGAACTAAGAGGCAAACGAGAATATGTTAAAGCAGCCAAACAGGTGTTACAAAGTCCATGTACTTTACTGACAGAAAAGGCCCTTTAGCCCTCTCTCAGTCTACTTACTCTTATTTTAGACACAATTCTAGCAAACTTGGCAATCTGGTTTCTCAGTCCACAGCAGATTAGAAGCAGCAAATTAGAGGCCTATTGCAGGAGTCGGGCACACAAGACAGCAGCAAAAAGTGACAGCTGATTATAAAGGAAGATAGAGAAACTGTGAAAAACAGACATAACTCAAGCATAGCAAGATGGGGTCATGAAGTAAAGGGGCATATGACATTATAAACTTCAGTAGCTCCGTAGGATGAATTTCTGTTTATCACATCATGACAAGAACTGATGTTCGTAATGATGACAAAGAGATGATTAAATTATATTCAATATACTTCAGAGAAAGTAGAGAAATAGAAAATACATTTTAGATTAAATGGATTTACTACAGTTACCTGAAAAATTAACTTAGACAAGTTAACCACTTTGTCAATGACTGATAAATGAATTGTTACTGAACTTTTGGCTTTTTCCCCATATTTTCTTTCTAAAATATTTGCAGCTTCATTTTTTCTAATAAGTATGAACTGCATAGATATGTTTCTAAAAAATAGAAATGGGGAAAAATTTACTTAGACAAGTTAACCACTTTGTCAATGACTGATAAATGAATTGTTACTGAACTTTTGGCTTTTTCCCCATATTTTCTTTCTAAAATATTTGCAGCTTCATTTTTTCTAATAAGTATGAACTGCATAGATATGTTTCTAAAAAATAGAAATGGGAAGAATAAATTAATCTTTATGTTTCGTCTGGTTGTCATTCATGGCATGTTATCTACTTCAGTTCAATGATTTACCTAAGCTATATCATTGTCATGTGATAGTTCTTGTTTTCTTTTTTTTAAGCTAGGGTATAGAAACAATGTACTACGAGTAAACCAAATCAAATGAACTTTTTCACATGATTTATAATAATTTGTCAAAATATTTCATATTTTATATGACTAGTGGTATGTAAGTAAAGAGCCAGTCCACCAGAGTAAACTCACCTCTAGGATCCCTTCTGATTAACACTCCAATGACCTATAGTTTTATGAAACGTATCAGAATTCAATTCTTCTTATCCTTTAACATCAAAACATTCACAATTTTTATGTGCATCAGTATTAATGTTTTTTAAGAAAATTAAGCTAACATTTTAAATCTACTTTTGAACATATTTATAACCAGATTTTATTTTTCAGCCTCAAGGTTTTCAACTACTTAGAAGTAAAAAAAAAATCACAAACACCCTATTTAATAATTCAGAGAATACGGGATTTGCTGGATTAACTCCCCCCCCAAACACACAAAACGTTATTAGGTCAGCTGTTCTCATGTCTTTTAAGTGAAGGCTCTAAGATTTAAACTCAGGCTTCTTCCTTCTATATTAAAATTTTAAATCCATATACTTAAATTTCCTTAGTAATTTGATATTTAAAAAAAAATCAAACTTTAAGTCAATGGCTCAGTTCCTAATGAACTACACATATGGATGCTGTAAGTACAAGTAGTTTCAATGAAGCTGTAACTTACAAAGTACAATAATACAGACAACCTGTGAAAACGAATTAGAAGATTACAATCAAAGACTAGTGCTAAGCATAGGATCACAGTCAAAGACCAACCAGAGTCTGGCCCTACATATGCCAGATATGCGATGTTTTACTGGAACTAGAAAAAAGGTTTTAAGGCATGTTTACTGGCACCAGATCATTCATTACCATGATTTTCCTAACTGTGGACAAAGAGTGCTCTAAATAGCCTCTTATATGCATTCTTAGGTTATGTACTAGGTTTGTCCTGGTAAAACAACCTATGGAAATGCTCATGAAATAACCTGTCAACAGAATATTGTAAAATTTAAAAGAATTATAAAATTTCTCCATAAATCTTCAACCCCATCCCACCCCTGCCCAGGAGAGCTTTTCTGGATATAAGATGGTAGCAATTAAAATTAATCAAAAGCCTAATAACAGAAAATAAAATATTCTTAGAAAAGAATACTTTTATTATATTGGCTTACTACTCACTACTTATATTACATTAGCCTAACTTTTTATGTTTTCTGAGGTATTCAGGGTAAGAACAACAAAATCCTAAATAAAGATTAGACAGAGATTCTTGGATTTTCCTATGCATAAACATCCCCTAGGATTCTTTCCACAAGTACTGACTAAGAATCACTGGAGGATGGCCTAGAATTTGCATTTTAAAAATAAGCCCCTCAGGTTATTCTGATGCAGATGCCCCACTCAAGTGAGAAACACTGATTTAGGCTATTATAAGAGGAAACTTGTCAAGGAATAATTTCAGGGAAGATCATCTTTCCTCATAGAGATATTCTGAAAGATCCTTATATCATGATTTCAACAAGCAGAGTTTTCATGTTACTATGATAGTGAATAGAACAGATCAGACTGGAAGACTTGGAATTCCTAATTAATATTTCTTAGTCTTTCAAAATTAAGAAATATCAAATTAGGGCACTGAATAAAACTGACACGATATTATGAATTTTCTCCAAACCCCATTAAATCTGGTGTAATAAAAGATAATGAAAAGAACTAAAAAGTACTAAATTCTTAATTCTTCTGGTTTAAGGCACTAGGTTATGAGAAAGATTACAACGTTTTCCCATAAATGCTTCTCCTAAATCCAAGGAAAAAAGGAGTTGTTAAACTAAATGTGTAATTTAAATAAGATAGTAAAGTCTACAGTATTAGAATTTAGGAATATAACTGTCACAACACAAGAAGATTTTTTTTCTCTTGAAATTTTGCTATTTCTAAGTGGTAAGAGAGGACTACCCTAACATATTGCTCCTAATAGCTTAATGATGGCTATCCCAGAATTTGTACTTATAATACAAAGGATGCCTCCTATTTACACAAAGGAGAACTAAATTTTTACTCAGACTAAAAGATAAATTTCCTTAGATTATTGGGGGGAAATTCCCTTTGTTCTTGCTAAATGGTAAATTTACTTATTAAAAGTGCTAAATTATGGGACTTTTAATTGTGTTTTGAAGAAGTTTATAGACAATTTAGAATCATCAAGTAATTCCCTTTCTAGACACCAATATAAATTGAGTTATTTCTACATTTTCCCGAAATAGTGTATAATAACTATTAGTACATAGAAGCTATAGGTTTAAAAACAGTGTACTCCTGAAAATATAACTCTCTGAAAATACGATCACAACACAAAAACAAGTTAAGATTGGACAGTATGGAAAGCAATCTTTTTTAAGAAGTAATTTGCAAATTAAGTACTAAGGAGAGAAGGATCTTTCCACAAGCCTGACAGATTTCCTGAATCTGGTCAAGGTGGATAGGGTATGGCTTCAGATTAGAAATCAACAGCACTGTCATCTCCTAGAGATAATGGTAATTCTCCTAGAATAAACCAGATTCTCTCTAGGCAAACTGAGAAAATGAACTTCCTATTAGTTGGGGATAGGGGCTTCACCCATGGGGATTACACTTAGATACCATTTCTTAGGGACAAGAACAGAAGAAGTGAGAAACTAAAAAAAAATTCCAAGAGTAATTCCTAAAATGGTAGTATTTCTTTTAAAGATCATTAAGACATCTTAAAATTAACTACTGAAAACACATAAAAATTAACTACTGGAAACATAAAAGAAGCAAGTCATACTCCAAGTACTTTTGAAAGTATTTTTTTTTTAAATGAAAGTACTTTTTAGTTCCAAACCCCAGCACACATCAATTGTATGAATTGAATTTTTTTTATTCAGAACCTGTATCTTTTTTTAATGACTGGTATAAAACAAAAAGAACATACAAACAATTTGTTATTAATATATAATAGCTGCAGTTATTAACTGCTAGAATACAGTAAAAAGCAGTCATAGTACTTGCTAATGTTCTTGCAACAGAATTATCCCAGTCACCTTATGCTAGCAAACTTAGGCAAGAAATGATAAATTCATTTCCTGTAAAAAGTATTTAACGAATTTCCAAGATTGAGCATTTGTGCCACAAATAAAACAACAGATTCTTCAAGAGAGCCCTTACCTTTTTTCCCTTATTTTCCTAAAAGATCTGCCATTTATAGGAAACTACTATTTTCAGATCAGTTGTTAAAACCAAGATTTTTCCTATAAATTCGTATCTAAGCTATATATGTAAACTTACACTCATTTTCCCTTTCCAGTGGAGTATCTAATCTTGAAGCTAAAACATTTTCATAAATGGAAGAATTTAAAATATTTGAATCTTGGTTCCTATTTTTCTTCTACTCCATTTTTATTTTCTTGTATTATTTGTTCTTTTTCCTCCTCTTCATCACCAAAAGTCTGTTCCTGCATGGTGGTAAAGGAGAGAGATCTAGCAGCCACTTCTGCAGCGAGGCCGGCAGTGAAGGTAAAATCTGGTGACAGCTGTAGCTGTGCCAGCCTTTGCTTAATGTAGGGCTGTAATGAGTCTCTGGGGGTAGGCTGGGCAGTGGCCAGGCCACCTAGATCTGCCTGCTGAGATTCATCTTCACTTTCACATTGGTAACACACTCTTTCTTCATCTCCTTGGATGATGACTTCATTTGCAGATTTGTCTTTATTTTTACCGGCTAGAGGGGTTTCACATGAATACTCAGTGCTATTTATTTCACTGTCAGTTGTGGAGAGTTTACTATTTTCCTCTTCAGTATCATTTTTACCAAATTTCCCCATATCTGAATTCATAGATGGTTCTGAATTATTTATGGGTTCCACTGGGTCTACAGGAGACAAGGATTTCAACACAGCTTCAAAGGAAAAAAAAAAAAGAAAAATAATAACTAAGGACCCAGAATGATTTAAGCTTCTAATTTTAAATAGTTAGTATTTTCTTAAAACAAAACAAAACAAAGCAAATAAATGCTAAATAAATCTTTCTTGTAAAATCAATGTAAATTTCTAAAACTCAGGAATTTCACAAAAGATAAAATGCCTAAGAAATGAAATGAGATAGGAATTTAATAAGGATCTCTAAAATCCTCACATGTGTATCTTATTCAAAATATTAAAGCAAAGGTTTTAAAAATGTGGTCAACCAACAGCATTAGCATCATCTGGGAATTTGTTAGAAATGCAAAATTTCAGGCCCTGCCCCAGACCTACTCAACTGAAAGCCCTGGGAGGTAAGGTAGGGGTTGAGGGATCAGCCTTCAGGTACACACTAAATTTGAAAGCCACTTCATTAAAGAATAAGCAGCATGGTTTCCACTGATAGTGCATCAGAAAAAAGGCCTAAAATAATGCAAATAATATTTATATTGTCAATACATATATATTTACAAATTAAACAGCATGGAAAAATGCAATATACAATTTTCAACTTACTTGCCAACCACCTATTAAGACCCTGATGAAAGTAAAGTCATAACTTCTACATAGTTGGTACGCCACAGTAAAATACAAATGGAATAAAATCTGCATTCAAGATTGACTACTGTACAAAGCATAATACATAAATACAACAGTACATATCCATACGGCAGAAGTTGTCCTTGCAAGGAAAATGAAGTTTTATTTAGCCCCTCCTGATGTTAGTAGGCAGTGGGTTGCTTGCTAGGCAGTCTCTCCTCCCAGTATGAGGGGTTAATACAAAATAATATATTAGGAAGCATGACGGAAGGAAAAAAAAAAGCACTTCTTGAAGATCTGGCGTTTATTTAAAAAAATATTTTTGTAAAATGTGTCCATTTCCAAGAAACAGATCCCTAAGCTGCAGTAACTCCACTAGAGAAGCAGCAACAACAGAAAAATATGGCAACAGCAGGTTCCAGTGTAGAATTTCCCTTTCTAATTCCATTCGGACTTTACCCCTGTAGGCAGAGATGAAAACAACTCTGGAAGATGTACTAAAACTTTTCATGGGAAAAGCATGGTATTAGCCACTAGTTACTTATTTTCACAAACTAAACAAATCAGCATTATTTACCCTTTTAAATGTAAACTAAATCAAAAGCATATACCTGAAAAAAAAAGACATACTGTTCTCATTATTATATCTTTGCCTATAATGTCAATAGGAAATTTTTAAGTTACATGAATAAATATTAAATAAAGACAGAAACAATGCTATTTTCAGTCTTCATGTACATTTTTAGTCTATAAATCTGCTAGTCCTTGAAGAATGCAACATATATTAGAAGTTAATTGATATGCATGATTGTTGCTAATTAAATGGAAGGATATAACTTTTATGATGAGAGGATCAATTGACGAGTGTGTTAACACTGTGCCACAAAGTAAACCTTCAGAGGGTAGGGATTTTTGTCTCTTGATCTAGTGCTAATGATACAAGAGTAAATGATACCTAGCCTATACTAGGCACTCAGGAACTACATGTTCAATGAAAAATTTGATGTGGGGGAGTCATAAAGTTTAAGGAAACTATAATTAGTTGCACAGAAAAAAATATTAGAAAACAGTAGTGCCAAAAGCATAATACCTGTAATCTCTGATTTATGTACGTGCTGCAGTAACTCTATCTTCACTGCTGCTTCTGGGAAGTTCGTAATCATTTCCCTTCTCTGATATATGCTTTGCTACTCAAGACTTAATTTTCATGTCACTACAGTACCCATCTGGTGAGAGGGTCTGTGAGGTAAGGCAAGTAGCAGGGCTGGAGCAATCAGAGAATTAATGGAGAAGGAGAGAGGACAGCTTGGTGGAGAAGACAGAATTCTCAGTAAAGGGAACAGCATGAATTTTTTTTTTTCATGAATAAAAACAGCAAGTCTAATTAGAGAAATATAACTAGAAGAAGGTATCTACATTAGAAACAGTGGGAAATATAGTTAGATATGATAGACTCATAAAATGGAAAGGCTTAAAACCAGGAAGAGAGTTTTGATTTAATACACCAAGAAAGGGGGAACTACTATAGGTTCTTAAGATAGAAAGTACAGTTATCCATGTGATATTGAGAAAGATCTGGAAGGAGTTTCCAAAATAATTCAGAAGGGTACTGAAAATGGCATAAGCTAATGAGGTCCTGAACTAGAAGGGGGCCAAAGGAAGAAAAAGGAAGATACAAAATGAAGATCTGGACAACTGAGAATGGTAAGGATCCTATGAAGAAAAGAGAAACCTGAAGAACATTTTAGAAGTATAAGTAAGCTATATACTTTCAGGGAAAAAGAGGAAAGGAAGGCAGTGATTCTGAAGCCCCACATACTCTAAAATGGAAGAGAAGTCTCATTCCACTTTCTTAGAAATCCACAGGAATTAATTTCTCTCAGCTAAGGTTGATATAGTCAAATATCAAGCTTCCCTGCCAGCCCTTCCTCCCTCCTCCAGTGAAGTGTGACCCAAGAAAAACGGGTGAGAAAAATGAAGAAGGACCCTAAGGCTAATCTTTGGGAGTAGAGAGACAGTGTATATAGAAGCACCTCCCCTGTCCCCATCTACTGAGGTTTCAAATCACTTAAGTAAAATGATATAGCTAACTAGCCTTGGTCTCAACTCATTTTTTTCCAATAAGGAACATAAGGCTATTAATTTCATGTTTCATTGAAGTATTTATTATTTTATTTATTAATTTTTTCACATGGGTAGGCACCAGGAATGTAACCCAGGTCTCCGGCATGGCAGGCAAGAATTCTACCACTGAGCTACCACTGCCTGTACTATTATATCTTAATATAAGGAGAGCAGAGTTCAGAACCTCAAATTCACTATACCTGAAAAAGATATTTTATTTAAAATACTCCACAAATTATTTAAAAGCACACTGTCTGCTCCAAAACAAATTTGGTAAAAAATGAAATAGCTGATAAGAAAATGTATTTTCGTATTTCTAATCTGATTACATACCTACTCGTTTAATGATCATACTAATTTTGTGTCTAGAAGACAAGTACCATCCCTACTGGTAGACCCCATACTTAAAGCCATAAGAATTCTAAAGCTAAAATAACATTCATGACTCAAAAAAGGCACACTCCAAATTGAAATAACTCTGAACTCAGTACTAACCATGATCACTAAATAGAAGTTGCTTCCACTTCTGTCTTTCTGCCTCTGATGCTTTAAATCCCAGAACAGATTTTAATTCCTGGAGTACCCTCTTGGATTCTTCCTGTTCCCGTTTCTGTCTCTCTTTGTCTTCTTGAGACAAGTAATAAAAATCATCCTTTCTGAAATCACTGTCAAGATCAATATCATCTACATAAGCTTCTAATTCCTGAAAATGAATAAAAGAAAAAGCACTTCACTTCATGTAGAGCATTTTATAGAATCATTCATTTACTAGCACCTAACCATCTCTGAGATGTAAAAAAAATGAGAACTTGCTTTTGGCACAGGTCATTAAAGCACAGTCGGGCAAAAAAAGCAAACATAAAAACCTATAGATAAATCTAAATCTCAAAAAAATATATATACCAGTTGATGCCGAAAAAGAGTTGTAGATAAGAAAGTTTAACAATTTCAATTTTTACTTACCTACTATGATACCATACTATAGACCCTAGTCAAGTTTACAGTAATTAACTATATCAAAACCAATCAAAATTAAAAGGTATTTTATAACTTTGGCTCAGTTATTTTACCTTTCTTTGGATAGACATTTTGATTTCCCAGGACGTCTGAACCCTCTACTTAGGTTTGAAGATCATATCATCTTCTGGTTTTCCATATTTCTAAGACAGATGGCAGAATAGCTGCTTACCCAGCCTCTCCAGCAGTAAGGCCACAGCATATGACTTGGAATCCTCTAATCAGATGTACCTGCATTATCCCAGATTCTGAAGCTTGTGATTAAAAAAAAAAAAGTACCTAGACAAACCAATTGTGGCAAGTATGGTGGCAAATCAGGTTTCTAGAGGTAAATCTTGTAAGAATAGTTCTGACTACTCAAGACTGATGGAAGGCAATATCTGTAACCAGTGACTTAATAGTTGTATCTCCACTGGAACAGTTCTTTGAGTGATTTTGGTTGTTTACCTCCATCTGGTTCGAGCCTGGCTCTCTAGCCCTCTGAAATGTTCTGTAAGCTATCTGATATTTTGTAGTAAATTTCTTGTCCGTTTAACCAACTAAAAAGAATTTGCAATTAAGAACCCTAAATAGATACGACCAGGAAATTTTCCTTATGATGAAAAAAAGAAATCTTTATCAATATCCAATGCAATCATTTAAAAAAATTGATTTTTTTAAATTGAGGAATAACATACTGTGATGGCTAAATTCCTGTGACAACTTGGCTAAGCTATGGTGTCCAGTTGTTTGGTCAAGGAAGCACTGGTCTGATTGTTAGTGTAAGTATATTTCATGGATTCAAATCATTAGTCAGGTGATTGCATCCAGCAATGAGAGAAGTCTCATCCAATCAGCTAAAGCCCTTAAAGAGAACCCATGATTTCACAGTCAGAAAGAATTTTAATTTCTATTTCAGCCAGCTAACTTCTGGGGAATTCATAAATCCTTCACTGGAGTTCCCAGGTTGTGAACTACCCTACAGAATTCGGACAGGCCAATCCCCATGATCACACGAGACAATTCCTATAATAAATCTCCTAATATTTACATACATATATGCTTATAAATATCCTGATGGTTCTATTTCCCTGAAGAACCCTGACTAAAATACAAACGTAAGTAAAGTACACAAATCTTAAATGTACAGGATTTTTATATTTGTATATACCCTGGTAACCACCACGTAGACCAAGATATAAAACATTTCCAGTATTTCAGGAGACAACTTTGTCAATGCACTAATTATTATCTTATGTGTTTAATCACTTTTAAGGGCCTCTATAAATGGATAAGTAGATATAAATAACAAGATAATCTGCTGGTAGATGCAAATGGTTCAAATTCAAGGTGCTAAAAACTAATGATGCAATATAGTAAATTCAATACATTATGTTGTAACTTTAAAGCCCATCAGAAACAAATTTGACAACTTAGTTTATGAAAATATTATCCATGCTACTTAAAGAGAAATGTAGGTAAATTTTTTATGTGAAGCTCTCCTTTAGAAAAGAAAATTTCATGCCTACCTGCTCTTCAGGGATTGGGTCTTTGTCTACTATGTGTAGAGCAGGCTGAATTAAAGGTACTGCAGTACAATGTGGGTTTTCACATGCTACTTCAGGCTTGCCTTAAAAAAAGAGGGGATGGGATAAAGATAAGAAATAGGCCACATTGAAATTAGTGCAGGTCTAGTAAGTATTTAATACTAACACAGGCAATTTCATAGTCCAACTTGTTCCAATTATAATTTCTAATCTGTAAAAAAAAAACAAAGCTAATAACAGTAACATCAGTAGATTTATATATTTCTCTTCAGTTGAAGTTAAACTTTTGAAGGAAAGGACCTTGTTTTATTCCTCTTACCACAATATCTGGGACATAACAGGTACTTAATAAAAAAAAATTACATCTTACAGAGGACCAATTTCCCTAACAGAGAAAAGAATTTCTACAAATCAGTAAGAAAATTAACCATAGAAAAATGGAAAAAGTATATGAATTCTCAGGAAAGGAATTACAAATGGCTTTTAAACATTAGAAAAGGCTCTGAAAACATCTTAAAGGTTCATTAAGAGGCCTGGTTTAATAAAGTACATACAAAGATGCACAAAGCAGCTGAATATACTGTCAAGCTTAAAAAGCATGTTATATAACAGTACATGTAGTATTTTATAAAAAAAGAAAAAGATACTAACATTGGCTTATATTAATATGCACATGAAATATCTCTAGAAGATACATAAGAAACTGATAGAGTTTCCTTTAAGGAAGAGACTGGGCAGCTAGGACAGGGATTCATAGGAGATGAGTTCCATATGTGCTGGTTTGAAATGATGTATAGTACCCTAGAAAAGCCATGTTTTAATCCTAATCCCGTTTTGTAAAGGCAGCCATTTCTTCTAATCCCTATTCAGTATTGTATGTTTGAAACTGTAATTAGATCATCTCCCTAGAGATGTGATTTAGTCAAGAGTGGTTGTTAAGCTAGATTAGCTGGAGGCGTGTCTTCACGCATTTGGGTGGGTCTTGATTAGTTTCTGAAGTCCTATAAAAGGGGAAACATTTTGGAGAATGAGAGAGATTCAGAGAGAGCAGAGCAGAATGACATTGCCACGAGAAGCAGAGTCTACCAGACAGTGACCTTTGGAGATGAGAAAGGAACATGTCTCCTGGGGAGCTTCATAAACAGGAACCCAGGAGAAGAAGCTAGCAGATGATGCCATGCTTGCCATGTGCCCTTCCGGAGAGACGAACCCTGACCGTGTTCACCATGTGCCTTTTCAGATGAGAGAGAAACTCTGTGTTCACCATGTGCCCTTCCACTTCAGAAAGAAACCCTGAACTTCATTGTCCTTCTTGAACCAAGGTATCTTTCCCTGAATGCCTTAAATTACACATTTCTATAGACTTGTTTTAATTGGGACATTTTCTTGGCCTTAGAACTTAAACTAGCAACTTACTAAATTTTCCTTTTTAAAAGCCATTTCATTTCTGGTATATTGCAATCCAGTTGCTACCAAACCAGAACCATATTACTACCCTTTTGTGCCTTTTTTAAAACTATAAATGCACTAGTCCTTCATGAAATAAATATTAAATTAATTTTATAAAGATAATAGTCAGTGAAAACTTGACTGGAGGGAGTCAATGCAATAGTGATGACAGGGACTGTTAGCTGGTAAAAATCAGAGTGAGGCATGGGTGAGGGTGGGGATTCTTGGCCAGCATGTTCAGCATGATGGTAAGGCTGGGGAGAACTCTCAGTTGGTGTGGAACTCTCAACAGGTGGGGATGGTATACTTTGTGGCTATATACACTGTGAGGGCCTAAAAGCAATAACATCCCAGGGGCCATGTGGTAACAGGATGCTGGAAAGGGGTATTTTTCAATCAGCAAGAGGTGGCAAGAAATAGCAAAATTCTCAGAGTCAGGAGAAGTTCTAGGCTGCCATGGACTGGAATGGTCAAAGCAAGTTGGGATTGGTAGAACTTTCATCAGGTGTTGTGAGTCAGCAGCAATATGGCTTAGAAGACAGCCCATAGCCTCAGGTGATTGGTCACATAGGGAGTAAATAAGTAAATATAGTAAGATAACAAAAGCCAAGTTTCTCAGTATCGGAGAAGGGAGGCAAAAATATGGAAAAGGGGAAGGACAGAATAAATGTTGGAATGGAACTGGAGGTGTTGGTATGAATTCATGCCTTATATTAATAAATGGACAGATTCAGAAATAGATATAAGTAGGTAAATGCATATAAAACACATATATACTTTGTGGCTATATACACTGTGAGGGCCTAAAAGCAATAACATCCCAGGGGCCATGTGTAAGTCTAGCACCCAGATATTGGATTCTAAATGTTATTCTCCATGAAAAGGAATCAGGGTTTTTCGGAGACGTGGCTGATGATGGGACTGGGGCAAGGGAAGTACAAGTAAGTAAGAAAGTCTTCAAGGATCAGTGGTGACAAAAAAGCATTTAAACAGGTTCCTTCTGACCAAAACTCAGACAATTTGAGCATCAAAAAAATATATAATGATAGTAACAAATTATGACCCACTGAATAAAATAGGAATATTTAAGTCCATATTGATATAAATAAGTGGGGGAGATGGATGCTTTACATAAAGAAAAGTGTCAACTAACTGTTTTACTTTACAGAAGAGTGTCAACTGATTTGCGTAAAAGGAAAAAGTGAAATTAGAAAATTTCCATTTGGCAATCATGACCATAATATCCAATTCAAGCAAGAACCATCAATGAATGCTAAAACTGAGGGGTGAAATTTTTTAAAGCTAATTTATTTTGAAATTCACTTTTTGCTGTACAATTCTGAGTTTAGACCAACAAAGTTATGTAACCACCATCAAAATTAAGACATATAACAGTTCCACCCCTCCAAAATACTTTGATGCATCTTTATAACCAACTCCTTCTTCTATGTCCAATCCCAATCTATTTTTATCAGTTTTCTGTTTCTATCAATTTTGCCTTTTAAGAAAAGTCATGTAAATGCAATAATATAGTAGGTAGTGGTTTGTGTCTGGCTTTTTTCACTTAGTGCGACACATTGGAGAGTCATACATGTTGTTGTATCAGTCCATTCTTTTTTCTTGCTGAGTCCATTGTACAGATGATGTACAACAATTTTATTTATTCAGTAGGTAAAGGATACTTGAGATGCTTCCAGTTTTTAGTGATTATGATTAAAGCTGCTACAAACATTTGCGTACAGGTTTTTGTATGAATATTAAATTATATATCTCCTGGGTAAATTCTAAGGACTGATACTCCTGAGTCATATAGTATGTGTATGTTTTATAGTGGGTGGGATTTTGATTTTTATCTAACCTCAAAGTATTTCTTCACAAAATATTTATCACGAAAGACAAGGAAAAGCTTAAAGAGATTAAAGAGCATGACAACTAAATGCCATGTGTGATCTTGATCCAGACCAATAAAAAATATTATGGGGACAATTAGTGAAATTTGAATGGGGTCTGAGGATTACATGGCAATATTATATCCATATTAATTCCAAGATTTTGATGGTAAACTGTAGGTATGTGGGAGATTTTCCATATTTTGCAAAAATTCAAACAGACGTATTTAGTGATATAGGGACTTCATATCTGCTACTCACTCTCAAATGAACAACAAAATAAAAGAATTAAAAAAACACATACATAGATAAGGAACATGTGGTAGAAGGTCAACAGCTGGGGATTCTTGAAAAATTCAAATAAGCATTTCATTTAAAGTTGTATATCCACAGCCACTGTGGATGTGAATTACCTGCATCTTAATTCATATCATTACAATCTATGAGCAAAAAAATTAAGAAATGGCTTATCACCTTTCCAGGTTTGCACGCACATCTAACAACAATGGCAAATAGTAATTAAATGATAGACTAAGAATCAAAATCTACAGTATGCTGAGGGCGGATTGAATGGGGTTCATCTTTTAACATTCAAAGGCCTTGAGTTTTTAAAACATATTCAAAAGCTCTAGTAGTATCAAAAAGCTTAATAGGTGTGTTAAGTATTTGTACATATTAAAAGTCCTTGGCAATCTTATCTTTGGGAGCAAAAATTATTCACTATTTATACTTGAGATATAAAGGAAACTTGGTGGTAGTGTATTGGTAATTAGCATGTTATCGTTGACTTTGAAAGAGTTAATATTTTTTATTCAGTTAGTTTAAGACATTGCTGATCTGGCTGTAAACAAAACAATGACTAATAAGATGATAAAGCATTAATCATCTTTAGCAGCAACATAATTTCTATGCATAAGTATGATTAAGCTCATAATAAAGATCCAAGGGATAAACACAGTATTGGTTTGTATAATTAAAAAATTAACATGCCAAACATTTTCAATGAAATTAGTGATGTAAAATTTGGGTCAGATGAAAGTAGTTTAGCTGATAATTTCAAGACTGCATTTATACCCAGGCAATTGATATATTACAATTAAATGAGACTCAAAACATGTTAGAATTCTGGAGTAATGCAAATGTTCTAAAAATGACCATGGTGAAGAATACACAACTATATGATACTGTGAGCCATTAATTGTATAATATGATTGGACTGTACATGTGTGGATATTTCTCAATAAAAATAGATTAAAAAAAAAGTTAGACCATTGATAATGAATATGCAGTACCACTAATTGCATCATTAGTATATTATTTCTGAATGACTGATGTAGGTACTTTAATCTTAAAAGAAAAATTCTCAGTTTGTGGGATAAATGGAGGGATAAAATCTATCCCTTCATTTAAGTTTTTTAAAAAAGGGAGGTATACGATTTACTGAATTTTCAAATCATATTATTTATTTACAAAATAAGAAGCCAAGATTTTGCATTCAATGTCACAATTTATACATTAGTGCAGTAGTTTTTAGTAAACTAGGAAATTCTGTGAAGTCAGTTTCACAAGAAATCTACCTACACATCTAGAAAATAAAATCCTATCAGGATGGAATAAGTATGTCTGGTAAGTATGCAAGTGTATGTACCTTTTTTATCTGTATTTCGTCGGAGCAGTTTGTCCACCTGAGAAATGGCTTCTTCCCAGCAACTGTTGCTTGCTTGAACATGGGGCTGAATCAACTTTAATTTCTGTTCTAGGATTTGATAAGCTTCTGACACTAGTTCTTGGTTTTCTTTAGTATAAACAAGCTTTTCAAGTTCATCTTCAAGAATGATTACCCTGAGTAATAAACACAACCAGAAACAGAAGTCTAAAATGGAAAATGGAAAATTTATAATTCACAATACTTATTTAAAAATAAGTTTATAAAAAGCATCATACATTTATTCAACAAGCATTACCTGCAAACATACTAAGTAGTTTATGAGCTGAAAGGATAAATTAAATCAATCTTCTACTTATAAGAAACTTATAATTTAACCAAGGAAATTACCTATCTACATAAATAAAGTGCAATACTATTAAAAAATTATAAATATTTCCATTTTATAGATAAGGAGTCAAGTCCAGAGGGTTTAAGAATCTTACCCTGACTCACATGGCTGGTAGCTTACTATAAAACTAGGCTGAAACCAGATACGAAAGGATATTATCAGAGAGAGATACAGATAATGCTATAAGAATTCAGAAGGTGGGGGTGTTACTATCAGCTATCAGTACGGACAAGGAACAGCTATAAGGAAAAGGTCCTTTTGACATAGTCTGGGAAGATGGATAAAATCTGAGTAGGTACAAAAGACGAGGAAAGTCATTGTAGACAGACATAGGTAAAGACATTTATATACTTTGGCTGGACTGAAAAAAGTAGGCAAGTAAAAATAGATTAGCAGACTGTAATCAGGGTATGGCAAATCTTTTCTATAGAATATTTTATATAGATTGTAGTCTTAACCTGTTACATTTCAAAACCCAGTGAAGATTTTGGATTAAGTGAGAAGGCAAATATATGCTTCAGTAGAATTTATCTGGTAGTGAATACTCTGGAGATTGGTAGAACAGTTAGAGGGTTAATGGTCTAGTTCAAGTTAAAGAAGACAACTAGTGAGAGGGAGGCAAAGGGAGAAGGAGGAATGAAACATGAAAAGAGGGTTTTGAAATATGAAACACAAAACTTTTAGATAACATTTTAAAAATAATGTGTAGCAACGTTATAGAGAGCAAATCAGATATGATGGCTTGTAACTGGCATATTCTCTAGCTCCTCTACTTAGAAAGGAGACATATAGTAGCATTTACAGAGTATTTCATTTCTATCATGGAAAATATTCCCCCAGCACAATCCACAATCTCTACCCAAGGTAAAGCTCTTCTTTTTCATTTCATGTCCATCCAGAGTAGCCCTCTCCATTCCCTGATCCATCTTCCTATGTTCTGCATATTTCTGATTCTGATTCTATTGCCAAAACAAATTTTTTGGCTATTAAAACCTTCCTGCTGAAATCTTGCTCTCCTCTGATAAGTGTCCTACCTTTGCTACCCACTCAAGTGGAGATTACCTTATCTCCCATATTCCCTATGGGAGACAGGATAAGAGTCAGGTTAGCATTCACCTGCTTTCTTAGAATAGCAGCTACAGACCTGCTTCACAGTTTCTAAATCTCCCCTATGCTCCAATAAAAGGCTTACATCTACCAACCTCAGACCTCGAAATGATCAGGAAAAGCTTATCTTTTAAAAACGTTTTTCTGACTTTAATTTCCTATTCTTGTATATCGTATCTTCCCTTCAGTAAACTAGCCTTTTGTTTTTACTGAGACTTGAAGTCCTTTTAACCCACTTTTCTTTTTTTAAATTTTTTTATTGTTAAATATAACACATATACAAAGAAAAAGAAATGATTTTCAAAGTACACTTCAACAAGTAGATACAGACAGATTTTAGAGTCTTGATGGGTTACTATTCCACTATTTCAGGTTTTTTCCTTCTAGCTTCTCTAAAACACTGGAAGCTAGAAGAAATTTATTTTTTTCGTTTGTGTGAAAAATAATATATATTCAAAAAGGAATAAATTTCAAAGCACACAGCAACAATTAGTTGTAGAACAGATTTCGGAGTTTGGTATGGGTTACAATTCCATAATTTTAGGCTTTTATTTTTAGCTGCTCTAAGATACTGGAGACTAAAAGAAATATTAATATAATGATTCAACAATCATACATGTTTCTTAAGCCCTATCTTCTCTGTATAATTCCACTATCACCTTTGATCCTTCTCCCACTCTTTAGGGTATTTGGGCTATGGCCATTCTTAACTTTTTCATGTTGGAAGGGTCTATTGATAATATGGCATAGGGGGATGGAATTATCTGATGTTCTAGAGAGGCTGGCCCCTCTGCATTTCAGGACTTATCTGGTCCAGGGACCTATCTGGAAATTGTAGGTTTCTGGAATGTTACCCTAGTGCACAGAACCTTTGTAGAATCCTTTATAACGCCCTAGATGTTCGTTAGCATTGGTTGGAATGGTTTTGTTCACCCACTTATGAAACTGATCACTGCCCTGACCTTTCACTTCTTGGTTAGCATCCAAGGTCAAGGACATCAACTATAATCTTATCAACACTTTAAATTTCTCTGACCAATTCTTCACGTCCACCTTCCTGATTACCAACATGGCATGGACCCAACCATTCATTTTCTCTGTCTTACAGCATGAATATGTGATAGAGAAAAATCTTATTGAAAAAATATCATGTGAATACTGTATACCATGACTCAAGTTTTAAATCTGAAATTTTTTTCTGAAAAATTCTCCATGTAGAAATTTTTTGAAAGAGGATTCTCAACTGATAAAAGTGTGGGACATAAAATTTTGGAAATTAGGGCAGAATACCAACATTATCATGTAAGGTGGAAGAAGAACAAATATAAATTATGGACACTACATTTTAACATTCAATCAGGGCCAAAAAGCTTGTCCTTTGCTACAGAAAATGTCCAAATCTGCTGGAATTTAGAAAAACAGCAATACATTACTCAATTATGTATAACAACATCTCTTGTAATCTACTACTCCAGAGCTGGCAGATATTTCTCTCAGACTTCAGATTCCAGTTTAAGTGCCCTACTTTAAGAGAGATTAAAAAAAATAATAATAAGCTCAGTCTGATAGCCTTCTCCATTTAACTCTCAAATAGAACGAACAACAGCTTTCATTCCAGCTTTCTAGATTTTCTAAAATCAGGAAAAATAAAAAGTATAAGTGATTTTCCCAAGTTATACAACTTACAAGTAATTGTTTCTGCTACATTTGTGGCTATAAACCACCATTCATGCTACATGTCTCAATTTTGTTTCTTCTTTTGAGCTAGGACACAAGCCAACAACCATAATGGCATAAGAGTGAAGCTTGCTAACAACCATGGGGAAATTCCTAATATGGCTTCCAAACTTACTCATTCAGTAATGCTTTCAGATGGAGCTGCAAGCTGCGTACTGCTGTGTGAACATTATTCAGCTCTCCTGACTTCTGTTGGGTTTTGGAAAAACGCTGGGGTGCTGACTGGTGCTGAGTTTCAAAGTATCGATAGAACTCATAACTGCGCTTAAGCTCTTCCAAACAAACAGAATGAGCATGAGGTAGACCTTGAGTCACATCTGATAAAATAAGATGAGGCATAAGTGCTGGAGTAAGTAAGGACCCAGGAGGTGAATTAGCTGTAGAAAGTAATAAGGCTAATCGCCTGAAGAATTCTGAACTCTGTGCCACCCACAGTTGAAACAAAACCTAAAAAAGAAAAAAAAGAAAAAGGAACTAGATCAATAAGATGTATCAGCTGACGTTAAAAACAATCTACACATTTGCTTAACTTAAATTCTGGTTCAATTTCCACTTTTTCCTAAGTACAGAATACAGATGAGCCTGAACTAACTCTATGATTAGTAAAAAATATTATACCAAAATATTAGCCAAGAATGTTATATCAAGTTATATAATAATGGTGTATGGAACTTCTGATCCTAACGTAACAGGTAACACCAGTATTTAATTTAGTACAGAAGTTTTGGAAGCGGACAAACCTATTAGAAGTTATCATGAGTCATTAAGATAATTTTATACACTGGAGAAAAGAAGAAAGTAGGACCAATGGACTCACACAAATGAAAAAAAAATCACTGATGGATTCAGGAAACAACATTTTTAGGTACTTAAGACTGTGCTCTTAAATATATTTATTCAGTTATTTCTGTGATATTTGAAGGAATAAATTTGTTTATTCAAGAAATAGTTACTGAACATCTACTTTGTGCTAGTTTCTATTGTAAGTGTGGGGTCACGTAGCAGTGAACAAAATGGATAAATTCTTTAACTTTCTGATACCCATATTTTAATTGGGGAGACAGAAAATATAAAAGTAGGTTACACTGTAATAATGTCCGGCAATAAAATGAAGGAAAAAATGTATTAAGTGACTAGGTGATGGGGAAGGGACTTAGAATAGGGGGATAATTTGATATGATTTACAGTGCAAATGGATGATTCACACCATGGGAGAATAAAAGAAGAAGCAAAGAAGTCAGTCAGGAGGCAGCTACAGTAGTTTGGAAAAGATGATTGTGGCTTGGATGGGGAACACTGGTGTTAAGGCTTTGATAGCTGCCACAATCCAAAAGGGGGTGATGGCAAGAATTATTTTTGGAATTGCAGGAAGTTTTGATTTTATAAGAAGTTTTAAAACAAGTGATGTTACTTGAATTCTTACGTTAACTATAAAGGACAGAATAGGCATATTTAGGGCAAGGGAAGATTGATATCAGGCACTGACATATGGCACAGAAATAAGACACCAATGTTAAGAAATCACTTTGTTGCACATATTTTAATTTTTACAGTATAAAATACTAGAATGTGTTTAAGTTCATGGCAAAAAGCACACCTGAAAAACAAAATTAGATATAAAATTCCAATCTGAGAATTTTAGTAAAATTATTACCAAATTCTTATAGGCATTGGCTAGCACAAATATAATATTAAAAATAATTTTACTAGTTGTATAGAAGCAGAACTACCAGTAAAGAAATTTACTATAAATGATTGAGGTATCAGATAAAATGCAGCTGTATACACACTCACATACATATACACAAATTTAAATAAAATATATAATAGAATATTGTTAAAGACAATTTTGGTACTTTCAAGACCAATGCAGTATAAGGTAAGTTAAATATAGAAATCAATTTTAAAACTTTTATATCTTTGATTATGAAATATCTCAAACATACAAAAAGTAAAACTACTGAGATTAAGCAAAAATTATATAGTACCATGATTTCTATCCTTGCTTCTTGTATTATTACTATGTATATATGTTATACTACATATGAATCTATATATATATTTCTTTTCTTTTTTTTGCATGGGCAGGCACTGAGAATCGAACCCAGGTCTCTGGCATGGCAGGTGAGAATTCTGCCATTGAGCCACCATTGCACTGTTCTGAATATTTTAACGTATGTTGTTATGCATATTCTTAAATTCTATACAACTAATTCTATACTGAAAATTCTACCTCAAATAATAAGAAATGCTAGACAAAATATAACAAAAGTTTGTTTAAATGCATAGCTAAATATCCAGAAAAAAAGAGAAAACCCTGCCAGAAATGAAGAATAAACTGAGGAACCAATGCAATAGGGAGTGAGCAGATGCTTGGTCTATCCAAGGAGTGCAGGTCCAGTCTCAGGATCACATGTTTTGGTTTTAAGACTTACACAGAGATAGGAAAAGTAGCCTTGTCCCCAGAGATCTTTCAAGTGTGGACTAAAACAAAATTGAAATACTGGTGGTCAGCGAGAGGGAACAGTAAGAGGTATGGGATGTATGAATTTTTGTTTTTTTTTCTTTTATTTGATTTTCTGGAGTGATGCAAATGTTCTACAAATGATCATGGTTTTGAATATACAACTATGTGATGATATTGTGAGCCACTGACTGTACACCATGTATGGACTACATGTGTGTGAAGATATGTCAATTAAAAAAAATCTACCATCTGACAGAGATAAAGAAGTTTATGTGTTCCAAACTCCTAAGTGTGGGGTTTAAAATTATCAAGGTCTAGGAAATCCATGTAAAGAAATCAATATAGAAATTAGTTCTAAGATGATTATAACCCAGAAACAGTTATCTAGTACAAGAAACTTCAAAACCTATTCTTGAGATTCATAGCCTAAATCCAAGCAGCAAAGGATTCCTCCAAATATAGCCCCATTCAAGATGAGGATATCCCACAAACAAGTAAACAAACAAATACATGAGGAAACAATCTACTATGAGCAAAAGGTAGCAAGCAGACACAAACTGGCGGATAGAACCACTTTAGATAATTTATATTCCAATTTTCCACAATCATGAAAACGGTCAGCTCTCAGACTTTCATTAAAAAATTAAAAATTATGCTTGTAAATCTATTTTAGCACTGACTTACTTTTTAAAGTAAACAAGACTGAATTTCCGAATAGCCAGATACAATATCTAGCAATTCTTGAATTTAAATAAGATTACCTTGCAAGTCTTTCGTATTTAACCATTAAATTTTGTGACGAAAATGATTTTTATACCCTTATTCATTCATTCAAAAACTATTTTTTGAGGACCTTCTATGTGCCAGGCAGTGTTTTAGGTGCTGATAATTCAGCAGTGAACAAGAGAGAAAAAAAATTCCTGCCTTGATGGGGGTTATATTCAAGTAGGGGAAAAATAATTAACAAGTAAAAGAGTTTCTTGGTGGATGACTAATGCAGAAAGACAATAGGAAATGTGCGTTTGTGTGCATATATATATACATATATATGAAAAGGGAAAAAGGAAACAGTGGAATAAATACCATCTTAATAAAGACCTGAAATAAGTGTTGGGAGGTTACATCAGGGTAGAGAGTTCCATGGTGCAGGAGAATCAAGTGCCAAGTCCTGTGGCAGGAGTGCACTCGGCACATCCAAGAAACAGCAAAAAGGCCTATGAGGCAGAGGCAGAGTAAGCATGGGAGGTGATGAGGCCACTGAGGTACCTCTGACTTTTAAGCCACTAAGAGGGTAACAAGTCAGTCTGGCTGCCGTGTTGAGAGATCATAGGGAAGTGAGAGTAGAAGTGGAGGGACCAAATACGAGTGAAGCTGCTTGGACGAGGATATAAGTGCACTTTATAGGAAAGTAGGAAGTCTTGACTAATAAAGCATTTTTACAATGTTTCTGCTTTTTATGCAGGGGATACAATAACACTAATTAAAAACTTAACATGCCTCTTCTTCCCCAAGAGTGATAAGGCCTTTGTACTAAGTATTTTATACACATCTCCTCAGGATGCAATAAGGAGGTTGCTTTCTTTTCCAAAGGCTCCATTTGCTATGGTTAAGCTTTCCTGAGGGAAGTTATGTGGGCAATAAAAAAAATAAATCCAAAATACATTTTCTTCAGAGAGTACAATAAAGATTACAAAGCAAAATATAAAGCACTGATTTATTTGTAAACCATCTTTACACTGGATTTGAAAAGCTTTTTTGAAAGAGAATTTTCTTTCAAAATCTATGTTACAAAATACAGAGTAAAATTCTATGTCTGGGTACACTGGCAACTAGATAATGTGTCAATACGTAATTTTTGAATCTTACAGAGGCTTTTAGCAGTTTATACACTCTATAGATATCCTCAAGATAAGGCTTCTTTCAAAGTAGCCTCTAATTCGGATAACAATGCAACTGACTTTTTGACTTTGGTTATAGACTAATTTTAGGTTCAAATAAATACATGATTAAGGTTAGTCTGATTTATATGTAATGCAACATGGGTGAGCAAAAAAGAACGAGCTATAAGCAGCATGATTATGGGGATGGAGGTAGGGAGACAACAACAGAGAACAAATCTCATCTTTTACAGTAGGGTACAACAGATACAATTAAAAATATTAGCTAACATTTATTAATTATTTACTTTGTGGCAGGTACTGGAATGGAAAGTATTTCATTCATTTAACAACTGGTTCTACTGGCTACATCAGTAGTCAAGTGATGGAGCTTGTCAGACTTGGAAAGTCTGACTCTAGGGGATTTACTATTTTTCTTTGCTGTCTGTATTTAAGGCAAAATATAATTCAGGATTTAACATGCTTAAAAAAAAATCAAAAGCATAAAGAAAAAAGGAAATTACTAGGACATCATGATGAATAAACAAAAAAATAATTTTAAAAAGAAATAAGAAAATAACTCAATTCATTTTCAGAATCCTTCTTAAAGAATAACAGCTATTACCATTTTCATTTATCCACTGTATAACAGACCCTATTCAAGGTATTTTTTTGTTTCCTCATTTAATTTTCCAACATCCTACAATACATGTGAGATAAGGAAGATAGCCTTGCTTTTTCTTCATTCTGAACCTCTCAAATTGTTCTTGGAAAAAAATTATTTTATTTCCACTATATACTAAAGTATGGCCATGATACTGAATTTGGAAATGAATGAAAATCACCCCTAAGCCTACCACCTCAAAGAGTTGCTACTAGTATCTTCGTAAACTTTCTCCTATTTTTTTTTAAAGATGGAATTATGGCCATACTGCATATACAATTATGTATCCTGATTGTTTCACTGGTTTTAACAGACATTTCTCTAAGTTTTTACAAAATCTTCATAAACAAGCTGTATAGCTGCTGACAACGTTCACCACTGCGTAATTTGGTACATAAAGCCTCACTGTATTTAGCAAATATATTTATTACTATATTAAGAAAGATTTGCAGAAGTGGAATTACTGAATCCAAGGATATATCATCTTTTTTTTTTTTTTTTGCATGGGCAGGTACCGGTGATCGAACCCAGTTCTCTGGCACGGCAGGCAAGAACTCTGCCTGCTGAGCCATCATGGCCTGCCCAGAATATATCATTTTTAAGGCTCTCTATATTTTAAACTGCATTTTGAAACATAAAATTTAGGGAACTGAGGAAACTAAATAATAACTACTGCAGAAGTATAAGTAAGAGAGATGGTGGCTAGGACTAGGATGGTGAGAGGAGAGATAGAAAAAAATGATTGCCTTAAACTTTGAAGACAGAATTGAACAGAAGGATCTGCTGACAGACAGGATTCAAGAGCTAAGAAGAGGGGTAAGAATGATGACAAATTTTCCAGCTTAATAAGTTATGTAGTACCATTTACTAAGAAGGGTTAGAATGTGGGTAGGAATAAGCCAACATTATGTAACAGGAGAGGAAAGACAGCAGAATTAGAATATTTAATTGTGGATCAGAAAATTTAAAAGATATAGAATATGATACAGTCTCAAAACAAAATGGATATTGATACATATGCTATCAACTGTACTTGTACTGATTTTTCACATTATCAAAGGAAGTCCTAAAGAACAGAAATAAAGAAATATCTAAGTGGAACTTACAGATACAGTAGAGGAATTTAAAAACATTTACTGATTTTTAAAAAACATTACCAGAATTCTATTGCACACACAGTTTTTGTAACGTACTTTAATTTATGATTTTTCCATGCTGCTTTTCTTCCGCAATATTCCTACTACTAACTCCAAGTTAGTCCCTCAAATGAAGTATCATAAATCATTACCAATCTCATATTACTTAACTTCTAAGTTGTTTCCAGAATTTGTTGCTGTAATAATGTCAAGAAAAACATATTTTGGTATACCTTTGATTACTTCCAGAGATAAATTCATAAACATGAAATTGCTGGAATTAAGGTATAACACCTCTGTAAAGACTGATATTCTCTGTTGCATTGAGTTTATACTTTCAGCACTTATGTGTAAGGTCTCCTGAATCTTCATTGATATAAATATTATTCATTCTCAATATCTTTTAGAAAAGTGAAAATTTTCCCAACATTGAAAATTTGATAATTTTTATTGGGCATTTCTATTTCTCCAGTGAATTACCAATTCAGACCTCTGACCTATCTTCTACTGGCTTTAGACCATACGCTGTTTATATAGAAAGGATAAAATCCTATGTTATAAATCATTAAAATTTTTCTCAGAGCTTGTTTGCATTTAAACAAGCTATGTGGCATTTGAAGTTAATAAGTTTTATTTTTATCTAGTCAAATATATTCTTCTATGCAGTTTTTAATACATGAAAAAAATTCTTATTCTAAATAAGAATTATGGAGCTTTTCTAAGAGAAATTATAGATCTTGCAAGTGCTCTATCAATGTTTGCTGAAATAACTGGCTAGTCATAAAATCATTTATATTGGTTTCCTATTAAAATAAATTCACTTATGTCTGAATACTAATTTGAGAAATGCTTAATTTAAGAATTTTAAGTATTTTTACATCAAAATTTAAGGATCTCCTCATTCTATGATGCTCTCTGCTTTTAAAAAAAGCTTCAGAAATATCACTGGCTTTTATGTGATGGCAATCAGCAAACAACAAAGGGAAACAGGTACACTATTTATGTTTAGAGAACATAGGCGTAATCTGTATTTGTCTTCAGCAATTTCCTACTACAAATGGATTACCTTCAATGCAGGTAGGCTGAAGCCATCTGTGAAGTTATGTGCTTCCTCTTCTGAAATCTGCTCTTCACTAAGTCCAAGGCCCAGCTCCTTAAAAGGCACCACACAGATGTAGTTGGTTACATTGTCACTCTCAGAGTTCAGGGGGTAGGTTAAATTAGGTTAAGGCAATCAACAAAGCCTCTACATTAAAGCACAAACTTGTCCAAAATTATATTTACTAATCTTTTCTTTTGGCATGGGCAAGCTCCAGGAATTGAACCTGGGTCTCCAGCATGGCAGGTGAGAATTCTGCCAATGAGCCATCGTTGCACTGCCCTATTTACTAATCTTTATTATGAACATTTACTGGAAATTTATTTCCGTTTTTTAAAAAGAAACTAATTTTAAAATCTAATATATATTAACATAACACCTTGGACATCTTACAGGATACTTGTGAATAAAATATTTTTATATCTAAATAATTAAAAGTTGAACTCTTCAAAAGTGCTAAAGTGCTAATTTACTTATTTTTGATACCTACCTTTTGAAACTGTATTGGGTACTTTATTGTATCCTGGCTCAGGTCATCACTATGCTACTGTAAATACTTCTCTTCTTCTCCCAATCTGCATATTGCAGGACATCATTAGCTGGGCATTATCTGAAATACATAGACTACTAATATAAGTAGCACTAAACCTGTTCTCTCTAGATTGGTTGACATAGGCTATGTTACCATTTTCCTATTCCTTGTGGGCATGTATCCATATAATTACACAATTTCTCCTCTTCAAAACACTTTTGTAAAAAATTATATGTATTTTATGTATACACAATTCTTGATTTTGAATCATTCTTGCATTTCTAGCATAATCTTATTTGATCATACCATGATAATCTTTTGATATAGTGCTCAAATTTATAAAATTCTACTTAAAGGTTTTGCAATCTTCATTTGTGAGAGTGGTCCATACTTTTTATTTTTTGTAATACATGCTATGGTACTGAAATAATCCTATCTTCATAAATAAAATGATGTAGGTGGTATTCTTACCTTTTCTATGGCCTGAAATACTTTTTTTTCTGTTTTAACATATTAGACTTTTTGTTGTTTTTTAATTATTTTTTCAGTTTTGTTTTTTTTTTTCAAATTGTGAAAAAAACCCATATATACAAAAAGCAATAATTTTCAAAGCACACTGTCAACACTTAGTTATAGAGCAGATTTCAGAGTTTGGTATGGGTTACTGCTCCACATTTTTAGGTTTTTCATTCTAGTTGCTCCAAAACACTGGAGACTAAAAGAAATATCAATATAATGATTCAGCAATAACACTCATTTGTTAAATCCTATCTTCTCTGTTATAACTCCACCTTCTCTTTTGATCTTTCTCCCAATCTTTAGGGATATTGGACAATGTCCATTCTAACTTTTTCTGATTTTTTTTTTTAACAATCAATGGTTCACAATATCATCATATAGTGCATTTATCATCACAATTGACTTTTTATTTCTTTTTTGTGAAAAATAACATATATACAAAAAAGTAATAAACTTCAAAGCACATCATGACAATTAGCTGTAGAACAGATTTCAGAGTTTGGGATGGGTTACAATTCCACAATTTTAGGTTTTTACTTCTAGCTATTCTAAGATACTGGAGATTAAAAGAAATATAATGATTCAACAATCATGTTCATTTGTTAAACCCTACCTTCTCTGTATTACTCTACCATCACCTTTGATCTTTCTCCCATTCTTTAGGGGTATTTGGGCTATGCCCATTCTACCTTGTTGGAAGGGGCTGTTGATAATATGGGATAAGGGGATGGCCTGAAATATTTTTTAAAAACTATGAAATCATCTGGATCTAGCAGTTTAAGATTTTTTATTCATTTAGTTTTTAACTAGTAATATATCCATTGGGTTCAAAATTTTTGAGGAATTAAGGGTACAGTGAAGTCTGCTTCCTACCCTGGTCCCCTAGCCACCTAGTTCCCCTACCCAAAGGCAAAGGCAATCGGTATCACCAGTATCTTCTGTATTCATCAAGATATTTATGAATACATAAAAACAAATTCAACTATAAATGTGTGTGTATGTAGGGAAATGTATATATATGAACACACACATACCCACTTACATAAACAGTCCCTTTTACATATAAAATGGAAGTATACTGTATAACCTGCCCTGCGCAATGTTTTTATTTTTTTAACATAATTTGGAGATCATTCCTTATCAGTGCATCAAGGCCTTTATTATTCTTTTTTAATAGCTGCACATTTTCCATTGTTTAGATGCAAGTGTTTCCTTTTTTTAAATGGCATTTTTTTATCATATGTTGACCTCTTCAAGTTTTCTACTTCTTCCTGAGACAGTTCTGAAGACATTTTTGACAGAAAATGAACCACGTTTCTCTTACATTTCCAAAGTCGTTGCCATAGAGTTGTACATACTATCGCTCTTATAATTATTTTAGTTTCTTCCATATCCATGTTCTCATTACCAGCCTTGTATATTTTTGCTCTTTTTATTTTGATCAGGCTTCTGAGGATTCATATATTGTATTGGCCTTTTCAAAGAAGTGGTTGGTGTAATTTTTTACTTTAATTCCTTAAGATGTCTTGTGTGGAAAATATGTTCTGGTCTTGTCTACTTCTGAATTTCATCCTATACTCTACCCTCTGACTTACTATTCTCCATTTATGACAATCTTCTTTCTATATTTCAATTATGCTAAACTCTTCCCTGACACAAGATCTTTATATTCACTGGTCCATCTTAACTGGAACACTCTTCTCCCAGACCTTTCTCATTGTCCGGTTTCTAATTTAAATGTCAGCTACTTAGAGAAGCCTTTTCCTACCATCCATCATCCTTTCTTCTATTTCCCTGGAATTTATGTTTCTTTGTAGCACTTATACTTGAAAATCTCATTTATTTACTTTCTATTGATTATTTCATCTGCTAGAAGCTAAGTTCCCTGAAAACAAGGGTCTCATCTGTTTTACTCAATGCTAGATACCAGATATCTAGAACAATGATAGTGCAGGGAACGCATATAATTTGCAAACTCTGTTAATCTACTCCTTCCCACTTCCCTACTGATTAAACCATATGCTCCATGAGACAGTGTCCATGTCCACTTGCTTCTTAAAATTCTGTGCATTTCCAAAGAGGTAGCAAAAATCAATAAAAACATATAGAAAATATTTTAATTCATAGGCCAGACAGTCAAGACACAACTTTACCTATAACTAGTTGTATGACACTGAGCTAGTCATTTAATTTATTTTAGTTTTCTCATAAAGTGAAGACAAAAAAATCTAGCTGGGAAGGTTCATGTGAAGACATAATGATAGAACATAAGGGATTCTGTAAATCTTAAGTAATATACTTAGCGGTGCTACAGTACCCAGCATACTGAAGGCCCAAAGTAGTCTTTTTGCTCCTATTTATTCATAAATAACTTGTATATACATGTTTTATATTTAAATGTATATATGTATATATATACATTTTAACTAAAGTAACTAAAATGCCTTTATTTTCTGATTATAGATTTCCAAATTTAGAAAAGTTATAATTATTGTTATGTAATCTTTGAGTACTTATTATATACCAGACACTGTTAAAGTGCTTTACATGAATTGACTCATTTGATCTCAATGAAAATATAATGAGGGAGATTATTTTTATGGCCATTTTAAAGATGACAGGAGCAAGGTACAGATAAGTTAAGAAACTTAAGGTCATATAGGTAGTAACTAATAAAGCCACAATTTTAACTTAGCCAATCTAACTCTGGAGTGTTTTCAGAAAGGAGAAGGATTTCCTGTTTGCAGTTAATTATCATGTCATGATACAAATTTGTCATATTCAGTCATTTTTTAAAATGTCAGACTTAGCAAAGCTAAGCTCTTTGACTTTATTCTCTGGACCAGCACAGGGAGGGATTTTAAGGTTTTTCCCTTATTGAAAATGAGCTACCCAAGAACAGAAAAGCTTTCTTCCTGTTACTGCCATTCTCCCTGGAAGATACTTCCAACTTTAAAAAAGAAGTGATGGTGGAAATTAGTTTCAAAATACGCAATTTTAGTTTACAGTTAATTTGTACAGGATGCAACTATAATATCTATATAAAAGATTTCAGAAACATTGCTGTGTCCACATATAGCCAGAAAAGGATATTTTTTCAGCATATATAGGGTAGCTAGCCTTGCTGCTTGAAAGTTGGCTCTTACAGTTCTGTAGACAGCTTTCCGAAGACCGATGAGATGCTGACTGGGATGCTGTCCAGCTTTATTAAATGAGCAAGCAGCACTGACCCTGTCAAGCAAACTTGAAAAGTAAAATGTGATACAACTGTACAGGTGTCCTAAAGTTTTTGTTTCCTAAATCCACAATTATATTAAACTTACAAAAAAATTTCTTTTCATGATTTTCATTGGAAAATAATTAAAAGTATCCTAACTTGGGTCTCATAAATAGCCACTTCTCTGATACAAATATAACTAGCTATCAGGAAAAACACAAATGAAAAATTAAACTCTCAAAGTGTAAAAGCTTCCTCTGATCTGGGGAAACAATGAATTTTGATGAGATATAGTAGAACTGTACTGAGGAGGTTTATGTAAACATTTGCATCTATCTGTACATACAGACACATTCTATTTACTAAAATATACCAAAGTGGAACTATGTACATACAGTTTTCAAAACTGTTACCTATAAGAAGTATGAAGGCCTTAATTATGAATACTTAATAAACATTTCCGTATGTTCAATTGTAGATTTGGTCACTTGCACAGAATAATCAAATACTGTACATATATTCTGTACATTCATAAAAGTAGGTAAAATTATTTACCCACCTATTGCCACTGGCACTTACCTATTTAAAATGAGATAGGGGATGCAGAAAGATCAGTGGCCAACAGGGAAATGTAAGTAAAGCAAAGTAAGGGTTACTATGTAATAATGTAGCTACTCTCAAAACTGTTCAAGAGGAAGCACATTTTATGGCATTCTCCCACTAATCTTATGGAATGAAGTAGGGGATGCAGAAAGATCTAATCCATAATCTTTTCCAATAGCAAAATAAAATGGAATTTATTAATTTCTTAAATTTGCCCATGAACCAGTAAAACAAGACTTCTAACTCAAAACTTAAAAAATGTTAAACCAAACTAAAATATATTCAGGCATTAAAAGCCTACAAAATGCAGAAAACAATGACTGACAGGCTTATTTTAAAATAAGGAAACTGATGCAAAGAAGGATTAAAATATTTGCGAGGGAGGGTAAATTGTAGCAGAAATAAAAAAGCCTTCTTGATTTCAATAAATGGCACTTCTGCCTTGCTCAATTAATAAAATTAGCTTAAAAAAACTGAGTATATCTCTAAAAAATTATGATTCAAGATTTATTGTTCCTCATAATTTTTTCCTCCCATTATCCACTTATAGAGATAACTAAAGCACAATATTTATTTCAATACTTCTCTCTTCTGCCTGTCAGTCATCAGAACAGATAGAAAGAATAATCTAGAAGTAAATCATGGCCAACTATCTCATTTCATCTCTTCATGTTAATTCTACACATATAAGTAAAACATGGACAATGACAAAATGAACAGAATCTTCTACATACATGCCTAAGCATTATCTGCACGTGTAGCTACTTTGACCAATAAAATGCTGCATAAGAATAAAAAGGAGCTATTACATATTCTTTGTGATATTTTTAAGTTTTAAAACATGACCCTATATCAACATGAAGCAGACTTTAACCACAATTGAAGGGCAAAGATGAATAGACACTAAGGATTGTTATATTTTGCATTGAACAGAAAGGGAAATCATAAAATCCCTTTCATGTCTTGAGATTGTTTAAATACTAGTCAGAGTACAGCAGAGTGAAGAATGAGATGATCACTGGAGATTCTTTCACTTCCCTATTTCATGATTTTCCAAATACAACTAATCAAGAACAATGATTATTCTTAACAATATACTTACTTTTTCCCACCTATAAACTTCAAAGATTTTATAAATTATCAAGCATACCACAGCATCATATGTTAGTGTTAAGCAGGAAGCCTAGTGCACTGGAAACAGGCTTTAGAATCAGATGGAAATGGATTTGAACAGTTGCTCTAGCACTTATAAACACTTACGTAGTTATATGCAAAAATGCCTAGCACAATATATGGAATATCGCTGGTGTTCAATAAGTATAATTTTCCCTGTAATAACAGAATAAATTGCCCATGTCGCCTGTAATTTAATATACTTATTGCTAGAATGCTTAATATTTAATTTCCTGCAGGAATGTGACAAGTAATATCTGTATAATTTGAGAGCATCAGTGCCATAATACCTGCTAACATTTACCTAAAGAGTATTTTTAACACATATTGAGAGTTTTTCAAGGTGAATTCAGGTCAGAAACATCTGTCATTTAAACTGTGGAAAGAGGGCATTTGACAGAGTAAAGGAAACAAACATCTACAGGGTAGTTATTCAACTGCATACTAGGTCTAGTGTTAGGCACTCTATATATTATCTCTCTACTCACATGGTAATATACTTGCTTCAAATTAGATAAGATGAACCGTATTACATAAGAAACCTAACATAATGTCTTTGTTCCCTCACTTAGTAGTTAACAGACTTTAATAAGTGTTAAAGAGAAACACATTATTTCTATAAGTACAACAAAGAAAGGAAAATAGGTAATAATAATCTCATTTATGCAGTAGAAAAGACTTCTTAAGCTTTAAAAAATGAAATGAAAAATGAACTCACAGTGTAAAGCCTCTGGAAATGACTTCAGTTTCTTGGATGAGTCGTAATGCTTTTCTCACAAGGTTAGTAAAAGCTCTACTATTTGCTGCTGCATCTTCCAAGCGGACATTGTATTTTTTAAGAGTCACTTGTAGTTTTGCAGTCCGCCATAATCTTAAAGCTCTTATGACCAGATAAACAAATAGAACCACTCCCCATATCAACCAGGAAGATACAATCCACCAAGTGGGAAGCATAATGAGCAAACTAATGAAGGCAAATAGAATTGAGACATCCCTAGGAAAAAAGAAATCAAGAAAATGACATTCATCAGACTAGAGAACGATGAATTATTTTTATTAGTAAAAACAATTTTACGTTTAGGTTTACTAAAAGTTTGACTTAAAAATATATGAAATCATAAAATGTAATGTGAAATCATTTTTAAATATCTAGCAACTAGATAATGGTGTTAGGTATTAAAATTTGATCTTCCAAGTTTAGGAAGATGTGTAACTCAAAAAGCAAGCTTCAGTTTAAAAATCCAGTTTAACAGATTTAAAAATAAAAATAATATTCTGGAGATAACATGAAATCTTTTTTTCTAAAATGAGACTACTTGCAGAGGCACATATAATTTCTCAAAAAAAACCCAAACATTTTTCCAATTAGAAATATTATATACTTGACAAGTAATTACTTTGAATGAACTCATTTAATTTTAAATACTCATGGTGGAATATTCCCATTTCACAAATTTGGAATACACACTTACTGCAGACTGTGATACAGAAAGCTTTGTATTTTCATGTTGCTTTAATCAAAGTAAAGATACAAATAAACTATATTATTAGGTCAATTACAAAGCCAAAAAACTAAAATACATCTTTTAAGCAATGAAAACTTTGATGAAAATGTTTATATATTTAAAAAGGTCAGTGTAGGGGATATATTTGAAGATATTTGGAAAACAACACCAGCAATACTTGGAAGGAATTACAGTCATATTACATAGAAAGTCACATGCAAGAATGCTTCTTAATAAATATCTGCCTAACTTAATTTCCCTTGTGGTACTTTACTTTTTAGACTATATTGGTAGTATCACAAAGCGAAATTCTATCATATACTTTTATGCATTAATAGCAATGTCTAAAAGTGTTTATTGGTCTCATAGTTAAAGAAAACTCTGAAGGTAAAATAGTAAATTCTTAAAATATATGCTCCCTTCCAGCAGTTCCTTAAATTCTTATTATTTTTGAAGGATAAGATATTTACCTTCTCATTAGAGTGCCTATGGATCTGAAAAACATCACTCTCTGCTACTATCCATTCCACTATGAAGCATATGTCAGTGTGACTGGAAAGATACATAAATTCAGAATACTAGGGCCAAGGATGTAATTGCCTATGTAGCTTGAATAGTTTGAGCAGTGATTTTGTTTATTCATTGATTCAACCCTACTTCTCTACCAAATTTATTATATTTACACTTTAAAAGGAAGAGGACATTAACAATTCTGTAGATAAAATTCCTTTTTACTAATGATTCTTTTTAAAACAAAACAAAACAGATTATCACCTAGGACTTCTGCATTAGGCCCAAATATTTTAAGTGATTTAAAGTTTCAGGATAGTTTGAATCATCAAATTATGTTTCCTATGATCTCTTCTCAGCCGATTCAGCAAGAGATGACTATTTACCTTCATGTCTTATCTTATCCTTGGTGTCTCTACTGTGCTCAATAATTAAATAGAAGTATAAAGAAGTGGCTAGGTTTGCAGATACACATGGTCATGGGTGCACGGTGAGAGAGATTCTTTTTGGTATATATTATACCTGTTTTTTTGATTGTTAAGTATAGAACTAATTATTCTGAGTTGGAAGAATGTATAATCAAACTGAATTTTTCCAGCATTACTTTTAAGTTGTATTTACTTTAGAAAGTTACTTTTTAATTCTCCCCTCTGTTACATCATTACATTAATTGTAATGCTAAAACATAGGGCACATTTACAATGGAAAGAATGATGATGGATTTCTTACACTAATACTCTACATGTAAGCAAAGGATATTTTCTGTTCAGTACCAAATATTAGGGGTTGCCAAAGAGCGAAGTGTTGGAAGGTGTCCATTTTCCTGTTGAGGTTGTCCTACAGACAGGATACTGGGATCAAGTAGCTCAATCAGTTCCACATCCTCTTGTAACAGGACTTCCTGTTGCAGGATGGTATGTAGTGAGTTGAGACGGAATCCAATATCCTTGCCATTAAAAGATCAGAAAAGAGATATGAATACATACATAATTTTGTATTAAATATTAAACTCCTAATGCACTAATAAAATTTGGAGGTCTTTATTTTCAGCACAGACTCCAGTCTATCTTCAGTGTGATATATGGGATTTTATTTGCACTGTAAATGTGAAACAATAAAGACTGAGGTGGCCATTAGAGTGCCATGAAACATGAAATACAAATTTTTAATATAGAGATATTAAGTCATTTCAGATTAATAAACCTGCCTAATAAACCTAATTAAATTGTTGGAGCACAACATGAAAAATATACTACTATAACAAAAGATGCTGTCCCTAGATATTATACATATAGCTAATATCTAAGAATTATATCAGCAGGATCAAGGCCTACTAATACTGGAAATTCAGATATTAAAAATACATAACTGGGGCGGGCCGCGCTGGCTCAGCAGGCAGAGCTCACGGCTGCCATGCCGGGAACCCGGGTTCAATTCCTGGTGCCTGCCTATGCAAAAAAACATTACTGGGGGCGCAAAGGTAGGTTAGTGGTAGAGTTCTCGCCTGCCATGTGGGAGACCTGGGTTTGATTCATGACTCGTGCACCTCAAAAAAAAATCAATAAATGGCGCTGCAATAATGGGACAGGTGTATGGAAAAAGAATGAAATGTGATCCCCACCATACAGCATACAAAAATAGTAAAAAAAAAAATCGAGGAATGTAATGCAAAATTACATTTACATTTGATAGCATTTTATAGTTTACACTTTCACATATCTTAGCACATTTAATTCCTTCCTTTCTTCCTTCTACCAACCTATGAGTGAATATCTTCTATATGCCAAGCACCATGCTTGACACTAAGGACACAAAAAAACAAACAAGACATGCAAGTCTCTGATCTCAAAGAGTTCATGGTCTAATGGAGAAGACTGAAAACTAAACAGATATACTGTGCAAAGGAGTGCTATATGTTACACCTAGGGCACTATGAAAATGGCATATAGGGACCAAAGCTGTAATGATGTCAGAAAAAATAAAACAGGTGATGATTGAGCTAATTATTAATGGAGGAACAAGAACTGACCAGATGAAGGAGCTGAAAGATTGGAAGAGGAGAGAATAAAAGAAAGTTTGGGGAACTACAAGTCATCTGATACTAGTTGTGTGCAGGGTGCATGTGGTGGAGAGGCAAGGAGTAGAGCTAAGGCAGACAGTTGAATTTCACAGTAACACTGTGTGCTGGTTTGAAAGGATTATGTATCCTAGAAAAGCCGTCTTTTAATCCTGATCCCTTGTGGAGGAAGATATTTCTTTTAATCCCCATTCAGCACTGTAGGCTGGGAACTTGACTGGATTATAACCATGGAGATGTGACTTGCCCAATTGTGAGTTTTAATCTTTGATTAGAGGGAGATGAGTCTCCACCCATTCCAGGTGGGTCTTGATTAGTTCACTGGAATCCTTTAAAAGAGGAAACATTTTGGAGATGACAGAACCAAGAGAACCCACATAGTCAAAGACCTTTGGAGATGAAGAAGGAAATTACCCCCGGGGGAGCTTCATGAAACAAGAAGCCTGGACAGAAAATGGGAAATGTCATCATGTTCGCCATGTGCCTTTTCAGTTGAGGGAGAAATCCTGAATGTCACCAGCCTTCTTGAACCAAAGCATCTTTCCCTGGATGCCTTAGATTGCACATTTCTAAATTCTTGCTTTAATTTGGACATTTTCAGTTTCAGAAATATAAAAGTGCAATTTAATAAATTCTCCTTTTTAAAAGCTATTCTATTTCTGGTATATTGAATTCAAGCAGCTTGTAATCGAGAATACCCTGTGATGTACATTATACCGCTCCTCTCAATTTTATAGAGGAGAAAACCAAACTCCAAAGAGATTAAGTAACTTCCAAGAATTCTGACTTCAAATCATAAGTCTTAGGTAGTCAATTTTTCTTCCCTATTTACCCTTTGCCTCACAGAAAATTTAAAGTTTTAGTTTTCAAGATAATTTTTAATAGACAAGGTCTTTAGCAATTAAAGTAAAACGAGTTAGGTCTAGAATTTAAGACAGGTTTGCTGTTATTAGTCAACCAGTCACTGTCACACCACAGATTTCAGTCCAAGCTGATCAAAGTACAACTTAAGCAGGAATGTATGATCAATATATCAAACTATAAGTACAGTCCTCTTGACAATGTCATTTTTGGAGAAGAATATTTTTAATATTAGGTTTATCTGGATATATTTATCTTCAATTATCTGCAAAATGAACATCTTCTTGGTAGAATGGTGATCTTCTTTTTAGTCTATTATGGCTTAAGACCATCTAGTGACATACCTTGCATGTACCTCTGCGTTTATACTTCATATTTGAACCATTGCCTCCTTTCTCATCTTACTACACTAATTCTAACATTAAGAACCACTTAATTATGACAGCCCCCCCCCACTTTCATAGAGAGAACAGCACAACTCATTTTATATGAACATTTAAAGAAAAAGAAAACAAGCAAAGACGGTAGGATGGTAGCTTTGCAAGTAATCTCTGAAAGAATCTTCACATACTGGACTTGCTGTTTGGTCTGGATTCCCCAATCAGACATGGCTATATTAAAATACATGCAATAAAAATCAGATTTTTGATACAAAAGTTTTAAATCATACCTTTTATGAGAGCTTTATATGTCAATATTTGGGTGATTTGAAGATGTCTAAATAGATAAAGACCAAGGCTAACAGAGAGGGGAAAAAATTATTAATATATAATGGGAACGCTTCCTCTTCACAGATTCCCTTACAGAGATGCTTTCTTCAACACTATCCTTTGGTATCAGGCCTGTGCTGGTTTGAAAGGACGTATGTCCCCCCAGAAAAGCCATGTTTTAATCTAAATCCCATTTTGTAAAGGCAGAATAATCTTTATTCAATACTGTATATTTGAAACTGTAATTAGATCATCTCCCTGGAGATGTGATTTAATCAAGAGCAGTTGTTAAGCTGGTTTAGGTGACACATGTCTCCACCCATTTGGGTGGGTCTTGATAAGTTTCTGGAGTCCTATAAAAGAGGAAACACTTTAGAGAATGAAAGAGATAGAAAGGTAGTTAATGAAAAGAGTTTAGGTTTTGGAACCAGGATGCATTGGTTCAAACTCTGGATCTATTACTTTCTAGTTGAATATTCTTGAACAGTTCACTTAGTGAGTATTCGTAAACCAAAGTGAACTGTCTGGACCTCAGGTCTTTCACTCATAAAATGCACCAAATCCTTTTAATGTTATTTGGATTACCAAATGAAAATGTGATCATTTTATAAATGTTAATTTAAAAGAATTATGATAGTCACTGAAGGTCATAAGTGAGCAAAGGATCATGAAACCTGCTTACTTATAACCTAATTACCACTTTAGGGGACCACAAAAACTTTATAACTTGAACTTTTTAGTTATACTACTTGGATTTTCTATTGTTGGGATGTAAGAAAGCTGAAGTCTCCCTTGGGGGTCAGGGTTATAGTATAGCATAGAGTAGAAACAGAAAGCCTCACAGGAATCACAATTAAGAATCTCGATGTTAACTATTTCAAGACTTTGGGAAATTCTGTGATTTAGCAGTCCCACAAGACTAAATTTCACATAGCAAGTTACCAGAAAACTTGCTGATTAACAGGATGAATAAATTAGGGAGGAGTCACTTTTGATTTTGCCCAAACTCTATAATCATAACCTGTGGGATTAGGATGAAGACAGCCAAGTTCTAAAGTGAAAAGGGAGAAGATTCCACTAATAGATACATCCTCTTCCCTGCTGAGAGGAATACTATTATTGGAAGAGAATGGTAGCAGTAGATTAGTAATCTAACAAATAAGGTTTCAATAACTACCAGATTTCAATTCCAAGTAGCTGCTCTGAAAAATACTAATCAGCCAAATTCAAATATCCATTTCATATACTCAGAGACAAGCTCTCTAGCCAATGTCCAAATCAGTATCAAAACAAACTGATTCCTCTATTTTCTCACTAATTAACTGAAGCCCTGAAAATGACAAAAGTAAAGCAAACACTTACCAACTTGTGAAGTAAATCATCCTTCTTACTGCATGTAGGAAAAAAAATCCAACTTTTGATGGTTTCAGCCACTTTAAATAGGATGACTTGCTAGAGGAAATGAATGACATGTATAAGATTACTACACCACATCTAACAGCAGAAAAACATCAAATAACTCACCTCTAAATGATCACAGTTTTTATCATAAAAAGGGAGAAAAAAATTATGCAGGTTATGTGCCTTGTCAATATGGTTCAGCCCTTTCCTTATTAGTTCTCAAATCTAGCTGTATGTCAGAATCATCTGAAAATCTTAGAAAGATATTCCTGGGCCTGAAGTGATGAAATTCAGCATTACCCCATTCAGCAAACTGTTAAAACAGACGGAAAAAGTGATCAGATTTTGTCTAGAGATATGAATGAAGCCGATATGGATAGGACTAAGATGAATCAGAACAGTGGGTAAAGGATGATATGGACCATATTTTCAAACTTGAACCTCTGGTGAGACTAAAAGTAGAGATGTTTATTTCGTGCAAAATTTATATTTTGGGTAGCACTTACCAATTTAACTTGTATGGTCAGTTTACTTGAACATCATAGCTACATGGGTGTGAGATCTTGTTGGTTTGTACAGGTGAATGTGATGCCCTGATATATTCCAGAGTAATTTGGGCAGAGAATAAAAAAGTATTTGCAAAGTCCCCTTGGGGGACTGGGGAGAAAGGAGGAAATATTCAACTTCCCCATCTGGTGAATTCCCGATATTCTTGCAAGCAGTGGGGACAACAAACTCAATAGGCTGAGCCCTCTACCTTGGGGTTCGCCCCTATGAAGCTTATTCCTACAAAGGAGAAGCTAAGCCTACTGATAATTATGCCTAAGAGTCACCCCCAGGAAATCTCTTTTGTTGTTCAGATATGGTCTCTTTCTCTAGCCAACTCGGCAGGTGAACTCACTGCCATCCCCGCTATGTGAGATGTGACTCCCAGGGGTATAAATCTCACTGGCAACTTGGGACCTGACTCCTGAGGATGAGCCAGAAGTCAGCATCATGGGGAAAAGAAAGCCTTTGTGACCAAAAGGCAGAAAAGAGAAAAGAGGCAAAATAAAGTCTCAGAGGCTGAGAGATTCCAAACAGAGTCAAGAGGTTATCTTTATACACTATATGAATATCCCTTCTTAGTTTATGGTATGTTAGAGTGGCTAGAGGGAAGTACCTGAATGTTGAGCTGTGTTTCAGTAGCCTTGATTCTGGAAGACCTGTATAACGATATAGCTTTTACAATGTGACTGTGCAAACCCTGTGTCTAATGCTCCTTTTATCCAGGGTATTGACAGATGAATAAAAAAAGATACAAAATAAATATTATGGGGAGATAAAGAGTAAAAATTGGGTAGAATGAAATACTGTGGGTCAATGAGAGGGAGGGGAAAGGGGTATGGGATGATGGGATGTATGTTCTTTCTTCTTCTCTTCTGGAGTGATGCAAATGTTCTAAAAATGATCATGGTGAAGAACACACAACTATGTGATGATATTGTGAGCCACTGATTGTACAGTGGAATGTATGTGTGTGAAAATTTCTCAATAAAAATGTATTTAAAAAAAAAAAAAGAAAAAAAGAAAGAAAAGAAACATTCCTGGGTCCCAAAACTAAGTATTCTGATTCAGCAGGCTTGAGATAAGACCTGGAAATAAAATTCTTAAAGAACAGCCAGAAGTCATTGTGATATAGTTTGAAAGACTATATGTTGAAAAGACAATGGTTTTTATTTCAGGATGAAAACCATAGGATAGCTCCGAGTTTACGAATACTAAGAATATTTCATTCCATAATACTAAGGCAGAAAAATATTTTAATACATTTTAGAAAAACTGTCACATATTAAAGCAAAGTTACATTATTATTATTGAATTAACAAAAAATTCTGTTTACCTAACAGCCCATTTCCTGAGCATGCCAGTAAATGGTTTTATTATATATCAATTGGCTTTCTTCCCCACTTTATTTTCAATCATCTGCACTGAATATGCATTGGTTAAAGTTATTGAGTAGTTAAGATAAAATTTATCAAAATCTAGGTACTATAACTTTATTTTTGGCATCAGTTCAACAAAAACATTCACTGAGTGACTACTATATCCCAGGTTCTGTTATGGGTCATTGGAACAAAGGTGAATACACACAACTGTTGTTTTCAAGTACAGAAGAAGAGACAGAACAAATAATTCCAAACCAATGGAAAATCGGGAAAAGAGGCAGTCAGAATGGAGGTAATATTGAAGCTAACCCCTAAAAGATGAGTAGTAATTCAACAACAAAGGAGGGATGACCATGCCAGGCAAGGGGAAAAGGATGAGCAAAAGCAAAGAGCCATGGAAGCACACGCCATGCGGATGGTGGCATAGTCTGTGAAAGCTATCATCCAAGGGATAGAAGTAGAGAATAATTAATGAAGTTAAAAATAAACACTGAGACATGCTTTAAAGGACCTTAGTCTTAAATGCCACAGTAATTTAGACTTTATCCTGTAGGATCTAAGGAGTCATGAACATTTTTTATGCAACGATGTGAAACAATAAAATCAGCAGTTTAGAAAAATAACTGGCAATTGTGTCGATGCTGTACTGTCAGGGAATGATAGTAGACAAGAAGCCTGATTAGAAGAACATTTAATAGTCTACTGAAAGCCTGTTAAAGGCCTGAACTAGGATAGAAAAATGATAATGACTGAGAGTTTAGATTTAGGAGACAGATGTTGACTTGATGATACATCCCTTAGCAACCAAATCAATGAGTGAGTGATGGGAAATGGTATGATAACTGAGAGTAATAATTTAGAAATACAGGACTCAGGGAAGACTGCAAAATCAAGCTAAATGGCTACTGAAGGCAAGTGATGAGATCACTCAAGTAGGACAGACCAAACAGAGCAGAGGCCTGATGATAAAACATTATAGAAGGAAGAATAATCAAACACAGAAAAAACACAAAGAAACAATGAATATTCGAGGTAAGAATACCAGGGGAGGCTATTTGGTAAGTATGTAATCACATCAAAAACATAAGCAAAAAAAGGGAAGGGCGGTGTGATTAATGCCAAAGACTAATTCCCTTTGAACTCGTATTATACAGAGTATTGTTTTCTAAAGAAAATAAGTGACACTTAAGCAAAATTTGGGAGGTAATTCTAGAAACATATCACCTGAGAATGAATTAAATAATTTACTGAATCTCTCAAAATTTAGCTGCCCCTAGATTTAGAAAAATCTACTATAGAGAAACATAGTTCATATAGTTAAAGAGTTGGCTTTAAAATGTGTAACAAACAGATTAAATGAACTTTCTAGAATGTGGCAATTTTTAATTTTGGCTATGGTTTATTTTAATTTCTGAAGAGATACAATTTTTTAAACTCTCACTTGATTTATTTATAAACTAACACAATATTTAAAAATACTTGTTATAAATATAAAAGAATTAAATTATCTACAAAGCCCAAGCGTGAACAACAACAAAAATAAATCAATGCTCATCTCCCTCCCCAGTACTATTTCTTGGTCCATTCTTTGTCTTTTTATGCCAAGTAATATCAAATCCACTTTTTAACTTCATAGATAAACCTTTAGGTTTTGCTTTCAAAACACTTCTCAGGAACAATCATATATGAAAGGGGCAAGGGGAAAAAGGTAAAACTGGTTCTCATCCAAAAGCTGTAACTCCCCTAACTTCCACCTTCTGAGTATTAGTCAAAACCACATTTCTTTAGTGTTTACTTTGCTGTTCTAAATGAGCTCAGTGTAGTTACCTCACACATTAGGGGTTCTTCTAAGAAGACCAAGAGAAATATGATCCTTCTTCCTACTCACCTTTCCCTCCCTATCTCAATGGTCTAAAAACTAATTGAAGACTTTAAACACCTCTACCCAACAGTAATTTAGTCTTATAATAATAACATTGATTAAGCTAAAATGTTCAGTAATGAGTTAGCCTGGTTATATATTTTTCTATTAAATTAGATTTCTTGGGATGAAACTCTGAAATGTACTAGAATATTTTCCTATCTTAGTAAATATGGCTAAGTGCATTTTATAAAACATAATTAATGGGGAATCTTACTGTACTCCTCAGTCTCACAATGCTGTTTATCAAATATAAAATATTCACTGCATAAAAATATATAATACTATAGACATAGAGGGCATAAAAGTTGAGGTAAATAAACTCACTCCATCATATATCGTAAAACTAGTTTTTAAGAAGTATTTTGTCAATTTATTTTCTTGTAATCTGTGTTTCTCTTTTTAAAAAGATTTAAAGAAAAAATTTCATTTATTAGAGGAGTTCTATTATTTGTGTTCTTACTAGGATTTTATTAAATTTTTCTGGTTCTCTCCAGATAACTTTAATTTTAAACAAATAATATACTTTAATTGTTAACTACATTCATTTCCTCACGTTACATAAATTACCCATGAAATGGTTCAAAATAGCCAGAATTTGTGCTTATCTAAACAGATAGTTTTCTATTATTAATGAAATCAGAAATAAAATCTTACCAGTGTGGGAAAGGATATGTCGGTGCTTAACAAGGCTCTTTGTTTGGAAAACAGAGGACAAGGTAAAAGGGAATTTTAAAAAATCAGCAGGGGAAAAATAAAATATATAGCCATAAGGACGTATGCTTCCTTACTTTCGAGAGGGTTCTTGTAGGAGGCTTTTGTTGTCCCTCTGTTGCTGTGGATTTTTCTGTTTTTGGTGACAAAGAAGAACATATTTCAAAGTCTGTGTGTCCTAGATCCTGTAAGTACTGATAAAGTGGAGAATTCTGAAAGAGACATATAAGATACAGAGACAAAGGAAAATTTCAAGATCATTATTATATCAAAAGCTTTAGAAGTCAAATGCAATATGAATTTTATTACCATGATCAGTACACCCCAATTCTTCTATAAAGAACTGAATTATCTGTCACAATGCCATTTAGCCTTAATAAATCAACAAAAAATTCAAGAGAGAACCAAAAAAGGAAAAATTCTAAATAAAACATGGAACTTTTAAAGCAAGTACCAGTAAGAAAAAAATGAATTTAGTAGTATAAATAGATTTGTTGAGGAATTCCTTTGCCCAATTGTTTATAGTCTTAGAGCAAACTGCTTCAAAATAGTCAATGCTGGCTATTGCCAACTTCAAAAAGGTCCAACAATGAAAAACAGTAATTATTCAAAACAAAAGAATTAAACAATGACTACACTATATTTGCTATAATTTTATCCTACCATCATATTCATTAGTTCATTCAATGTATCATCTTCCATATACCCAGCACTGTAAACAAACTTAAAACTCTTCTAGAAAGTTACCTTAGATAAGCTATGCCTCACATACAAACATATGGCAAATGAGAAAGTGTGGCTAATAAAAGCATTAGAACCTGGTGTTTAAGAGCACGGATTTCAGGAACCAAACTGTATTAGTTCAATCCTCAACTCTGCCTCTTACTAGCTGTGTAATCTAAGGCAATTAATTTATAACCCTTGCATGCTTCAGCTGCCTCATCTAAAAATGGGAATAACACCCTGTTATAGGGTTCTTAAGAGGATTAAATACATAATGCACTTAGTCCCTGGCACCTGGTAATCACTCAATTAATACTTTAACTTTACATAAGCTATGTGGGAAAAGTACAGGTTTTGAAACCAGACATTCCCCTCTATACCCCACCACACCACTCAAATCACTCTCAATTCCATTAAACAGATATATCATTGTCACTACTGGATAAAAATCTATTGGATAGCTCTTTCTGGATGAAAAGGAATCTTTAATTTTAACTTTCCCATTATTCGTTAAGCACAAAGTTGGTTACCTGTTTAAAAATAAACCTGGATTCCAGCCCAGAAAACACTTAATTTTTATAGACAGTACATTAAGTGTTGGAGACACAATAACAACGAAAAAACAAAACAAAACAAAAAACAAAACACAAACCGAAAGCTAGCAACATCGCTAACAAAGTACTGTGTGGCAAAAGCTAGTGTTTCACTACCATCATCTCAGTTAAGGCTCACAATAAACTCTTTTTAAAAAAGTATGTTTATTAGTAAAACAACATAGAAACATTCTTAACACACAAACATTCCACACATGGTGTACAATCAATGGCTCACAATATCATTACACAGTTGTGTATTCGTCACCGTGATCATTTTTTTGAACATCTGCATCACACAATAAACTGTTAAAAGTATTATTGTGATCATCATTTTTATTATTACTACTCCTTCCCGTATCTAGTGAGTGAGACACCAAACAAGCTTACTTATAGTTTTGTAAAGAGTCATCAAGCAAATTAACAATAATAGGAATATACTCAATGTTATGGAAACAGAGAAAGGTAGCTAAATTAGAAATGTGCCCCTGAGTTCCGAAGAAGGATAATTTGTCGGACTGCTAGTGGAGTATCAATTTCAGAGAACAGGAATAATAGGAGTCAAACGCCTTTCTTTTAAGCTATGTATATATAATCACTCATAAGAAAAATATTAAAATAATTTAATATAAGGAGGAAAATGCTTTATATTCTTCTATCAGACTTAAAAATCTCAAGCGGTATGAACGGTTAAATCTTCGTGTCACCCATACAGTATATTCAAACATAGTTCTTGAATAACTCAATCTGTACTTTCAAATTCAGTTGTGAACCCCAGGCAACCCTTCTCCTAGGGTGGCAAAAGAACAAGAACACCAAGTCATTCGTTGTGGGTTGAACTTTTGAAAAGTCAGACACTTAAAAAAACTTGTTTTTAAGCAGCAGAACTCTTTTCTTTGATAGAACTCCTGGGGGAAGAACAATAAATAAGATGGATCAAAGTAGAGTTACTCTCTAATTCAGGGGTCAGTGAACTTCTGGAAAAGGCCTAAAATAGTAAATATTTTAGGGTTTGCAGGCCATATGTTTCTGTTGCAACTACTCAACTCTGCAACTTTAGTGTGAAGCCAGCCATAGACAAGATGTGAACTTTGTTTGAAGCTATGCACCAAGAACAGCATGTTCTTAAACGTAAGTCATTTCTATGGGCATAAACCTTTTGTAAGAAGGACCTTTTGATGAGGTTAATTCAGTTAAGGAGTGGTCCAATGCAATCCAAGATGGGTTATGACCCTAATCTTGGAATCCTTTATAAGCAGAATGAAATTCAGACAGATAGAGAAAAACCACAGGAAACAGAAAGTTGATGGTCACCAGAACCTGGAAGAAAAGGAAGAGGCCAGGAGAGGCCACCATGTGCACTGCCACATGACAGAGAAGTCAAGGACCAAGGATCACCAGCAGTCAGCCCCAGAATTCCAGTCTTTGGGAAGAAATCACCTTGGTGACGCCTTGATTTGGACTTCTTCTAAGCTCAAAACTGTGAGCCAATAAATTCCCATTGTTTAAGTAACCTATTTCACAGTATTTGCTTTAGCAACAAGCAAACTGAAACATAAACCAACGAGAATAGTTATCTTTCAATAAAATATTATTATCGACACTGAAATTTAAATTTCACACAACGTTCCTGTGTCACAAAATATCATTCTTTTGATTTTATTTTCCCACCATTTAAAAGTGTAAAATCTACTTAGCCCACCAGTCAAACAAAAGCAGGGACAGGCCAAATCTGGCCCAACAACAATAAGTTTGCTAACTCCTAATTAAAGAAATTGAAAGGATGGGGAAAAATATACATAAAAGTAGTAACCAAAAGGGAGCTGGGGGGGGCTACATTAACATAAGATAAAACTGACTTTAAGTAAAAAGCAATTACGAGGGACAAAGACAGTCATCATATAGTGATAAAGTCATCATAATTAATTCAACAAGATGTAATAATTATAAATATATATGCACCTAACAGAAGTGCCCCTAAATATGGAAAGCAAGTATTGACAGATTTGAAGGGAGAAATAGATGGCTCTATATTAATAGTAGGAGACTTTAACACACCACGTTTAAGGATGGATAGAACATCTACATCGAAGATTAATAAGGAAATAGAAGACTTGAACATTACTCTAAACCAATTACACTTACCAGACATACATAGAACACTTTACTCTACAGCAACAGAACAGACATTCTTCTCTAGTGTACATGGATAATTCTTCAGGATAGACTATATGCTGGGTCACAAAACAAGCCTCAATAAGTTTTAAAATATTTAAATCATGTAATGTATTTTCTCAAACCACAATGGAATAAAGTTAGAAATCAATAAAAGAGGTACAAATGGAAAATTCATAAATATATAGAAAATAAACGATATACTCCACAAGCAATAGGTTAAATAGGAAGTACAAGGAAAATCAGAAAACATCTTGAGGCAAATGTAAATAAAATATAATCATACCAACACTTAAGGGTTGTAGCAAAGACACTGCTGAGACAGAAATTTATAGCTCTAAATGTTTACATTAAAAAAGAAGAAAATGTTCAAATCAGCACTCTAACCTCAAAATTGGAAGAACTAGAAAAAGAAAAGCAAACTAAACCTAAAGCAAGCAGAGGGAAGGAAATAACAAAGATGTGAGCAGAGAAAAATGAAATAGGAATTAAAAAAACAATAGAGAATCAACAAAATCAAAAGCCTGGTTCTTTGAAAAGATCCATAAAATTGATAATCCTTTAGACAGACTGCCAAAGAGAAAGAGAGAGATTAAAAATGATTAAAATCAGAAATGAAAATGGAGACGTTATTATTGACCCCCAATGAAATAAGAAGGATTATTAAGAGAATATAATCTCTTACGAACAACTGTATGCCAACAAATTAAATAACTTAGATGAAATGGACAAATTCCTAGAAACACTCAAGCTACCTGCACTGGCTCAAGAAGATACAGAAGATCTCAAAAAACCAACAGCTAGTAAAGAGATTCAATCAATAGTTTGCTTTTCTTTTTCTAGTTATTCCAGTTTTGAGGCTAGAGCTCCGATTTGAAAAACCTCCCAACAAAGAAAGCCCACTACCCAGGTGGCTTTACAGGGGAATTTTATCAAACATTCCAAAAAGAATTAACACCAATCCTGCTTAAATTCTTCCAAAAATTTAAAGAGGAGGGAACAATCTCTAACACATTCTATGAGGCCAACATCACCCTTAAACCAATGCCAGATGAAGATACCACATAAAAACTTACTGATCAATATCTCTTATGCTCTTAGACGTAAAAATCCTCAACAAAATACTAGCAAACTGAATCCAGTAGCACATTAAAAGAATTACACACCATGATTAAGTGGGACTCATCCCAGGTATGCAAGGGTGGTTCAACATAACTAAATCAATTAATGTAATATACCACATTAACAGAATAATGGAAAAAAACAAAGTCCTAACTAGTGGTATCAGTAAATGTGACTTTATCTGGAAATAAGGTCTTTGCAGATGTAATAAGATGTAGTAATTATCTCAAGATGTCTGAGCCTTATGTTGAATGAAGAGAGGATACAGAGACCAACAGACAAATAAAGCCATGAGAAGATGAAGGCAGAGATTAGAGTAGTATGTCTACAAGCCAAAGAATACTAAACATTGCTGGCAGCCACGAGAACTAGGAGAAAGGAACGGATTCTTTCTCAGGGCCTGCAGAAAGAATCAATCCCAACAAAACCTAGATTTTGTACTTATGGCCTCCCAGAGCTATGAGAGAATAAAGTTCTACTGCCTCAAGATATCAGGTTTGTGGTGATTTAACAGAAGCCCTATGAAACTAATAAATTAATTTTGGGCTGGTTTCACAAGCTTCTTGTCCAATGTGTGACATATACAATATACATTAGTACTATGTACTATGCAACTATGTGTGATGCCTAGGTAGTTTTGGTTTTTCCTTCATCTTTAGCAAATTGACTAATTTCATTCTAGGAAAAAAAAAAATCTGACTTGCCAAAGTGGTCACTGTGCTTTGTTTCATTGGGACTTTTGTAACTATTTAGCAAAGTTTCATAGTAGACTACCTGTCAAGACTAGAAATGAATGTACTGCAGGTCTAATAAATCTAATTGCCAGATATCCATCATTGCATTTTATATATGCAATTTTTCAATTTTTGGCTGTCAGTGCAAATCATATCACTTCCTAACATATACAAACTCACATACTGTATGAACACTACAGCGGTTCTTTTCGTCAATGATAGTATTCTGAGTCATGGCACTTATTTTGTATTTTGTTTTTACTATTCTTCAAGCACATTTGAACCAAAAGAAAATTGAAAATTTAACCTAAAATACACACATACACATATACCCTGGTTACCTAACTGAACATTAGCTAGGATAAGCTGATCGAGACAGACCTTGTAGCATATGAGCAACTCTTAAGAATGCAAAGGGAACTTGGCAAAAATTATTACTTTAATTAAAAAAAAAAATCCAGGGATAAAATTACCCTCACTTTTTCTCTGAAAGCACCAAATAACCTGTGGATCATGCACTATATCTCAGAAATCATATCCTAACCAGAAGTGCTCAAACTGTTTGGTCTCAAGTCCTCTTTATGATTTAAAAAATTATTGAGGGCCCCAAAGAACTTTATTTATGCAGATGTCTAGCAATATTTATCATATAAGAAATGGGAACTGTAAAAATACTTTATAGTTATTAATTCACTTAATTAAACAATTACATGTTAATGAGAATAATATTTTAAATGAAAAACTATTTTTCCAAAAAAAAAAATTATTGAGAAGTGAAGACTGTTTTACATTTCTGCAAATTTCTTTACTTAATAAGAGATAGTTGGATTCTTATATTTGTTTCTGTACTCCTATCTTCAATTTACTGTTTTGGATGAAGTATATAATGAAAGTCAGCCCTTATACAGACATATGGTTGAAAATGGGTAAGTATTTTAATATCCTTTTCTGATCACTGTAGTATCAAAGATGACTAACCATATCAAAACTCAACAAGTGGTAGTCTCTAAAACATTAGTTTTAATGTGGAATATGGAACCAGATTAGGGAGCTTTTCATACTATAAATACACACGAAAATGAAAGCAAAGAAAAATAAAGTCTTAGAATTAAAATCTGATGGCTTGATATAAATTTATTTATTCATTTATTGATTTATTTATTTTATTACATGGGCAGGCACCGGGAATTGAACCCTGATCCTCTGGCCTGGCAGGCAAGCATTCTTGCCTGCTGAGCCACCATGGCCCAAAGTAATTTTTTTTGTTTGTTTGTTTATGTTTACAGAAGGTGAGGCTCCCTACTGCCACTATCCTTTTTAACACTTGTATTAGTTAGGGTTCTCTAGAGAAACAGAATCAACAGGGAACACTTGCAAATATAAAATTTATGAAAGTGTCTCACGTGACCGTAGGAACGCAGAGTCCAAAATCCACAGGGCAGGCTGCGAAGCCGATGACTCCAATGGATGGCCTGGATGAACTCCACAGGAGAGGCTCACCAGCCAAAGCAGGAATGCAACCTGTCTCCTCTGAGTCCTCCTTAAAAGGCTTCCCATGATTGCATTTAGCATCACTAATTGCAGAAGACACTCCCCTTTGGCTGATTACAAATGGAATCAGCTGTGGATGTAGCTAACGTGATCATGACCTAATCCTATGAAATGTCCTCATTGCAACAGACAGGCCAGCGCTTGCCCAATCAGATGAACAGGTACCACAACTTGGCCAAGTTGACACCTGTTCCTAACCATGACAGTCCACCCCTTGTCAACTTGGCACCTATATATATATATATCACCTTAGACCATACTTAATTTCCAAATGAAAACAAATAAGCACACATTTTTTCTTTTACCTGACAATACTCAACTCTCCTGCATATAACTGGAAACACATTAAATCTCTCCAGAATACGGTGCAAATCCTTGGGCAACATTCATATCTTACAACTTAAATAGTATAACACAAACAAAACAGCATTACAGTCCTCGTTTCTGTAACTGATCACGTGGTCGAAGTTCATATTTATCACTACCTTCTTCCACTACCCATTCCATGTTCCCTTTCCCCTCAGCAAGCACTTCAGCTGGCCGTGGTTCTTTGCCTGGTGGGGTGACCCAAACCTTCATTCCTGAAGTCTCAGAGCCATTAGTGGTCCTGCCTGGATTGTGTTGTTGCAGTTTTCCATTGATTTTGATCACAGGGCATGGTAGTACTAATAGACGCCCCAGGGGATCTCCTATATTCCAAGAAAACTCTTCTTTACCTCCATTATGTAGTTGCAGCCCTACTTCCTTCTGATAGTCAGGGTCTATTACCCCAGACAATAATGTAATCCCCTTCTTGGTGTGTTGATCCAGAGGCATAAGTAGCCCAAAGTGGCCAGGTGGCAATCTTAACTTCCAGTTCAGTGGTATCACTGTTGTTTCTCCTGGAGAAAGCACACCCCGTTTTGGAACTAAAACCTGTAGACCAGCAGAACTCAGGGTAGCAGGGACAGGAAGCAAAAATTTTCCTAGTGGATCACTAGGAGTAATAGTGAGTGGCACCACACCCATTTCCACCCCTTGGTTCCTGGACCCATGGATCCTGGCTATGGGAGAAACAGCACCATACAGTGGACTCTGATTCAGAGCATACACAGCTTCCTGGAGAACATTACCCCAGCCTTTCAAGTTTTTGCCACCTAGTTGGCACCGTAATTGAGTTTTCAAAAGGCCATTCCACCGTTCTATCAATCCAGCTGCTTCTGGATGATGGGGAACATGGTAAGACCAGAGAATTCCATGAGCATGTGCCCATTCCCGCACTTCATTTGCTGTGAAGTGTGTTCCTTGATCTGAAGCAATGCTATGTGGAATACCATGGCGATGGATAAGGCATTCTGTAAGCCCACGGATAGTAGTTTTGGCAGAAGCATTGCGTGCAGGGAAAGCAAACCCATATCCAGAGTATGTGTCTATTCCAGTTAGAACAAATCGCTGCCCCTTCCATGAAGGGAGTGGTCCAATGTAATCAACCTGCCACCATGTAGCTGGCTGGTCACCTCGGGGAATGGTGCCATATCGGGGGCTGAGTGTGGGTCTCTGCTGCTGGCAGATTGGGCACTCAGCAGTGGCTGTAGCCAGGTCAGCCTTGGTGAGTGGAAGTCCATGCTGCTGAGCCCATGCATAACCTCCATCCCTACCACCATGACCACTTTGTTCATGAGCCCATTGGGCAATAACAGGAGTTGCTGGGGAAAGAGGTTGACTGGTATCCATAGAATGGTCATCTTATCCACTTGATTATTAAAATCTTCCTCTGCTGAAGTCACCCTCTGGTGTGCATTCACATGGGGCACAAATATCTTCATGTTTTTAGCCCACTCAGAAAGGTCTATCCACATACTTCTTCCCCAGACCTCTTTGTCACCAATTTTTCAATTATGGTCTTTCCAAGTCCCTGACCATCCAGCCAAACCATTAGCAACAGCCCATGAGTCAGTATACAAACGCACCTCTGGCCAGTTTTCCTTCCAAGCAAAATGAACAACCAGGTGCACTGCTCGAAGTTCTGCCCACTGAGAGGATTTCCCCTCACCACTATCCTTCAAGGATACCCCAGAAAGGGGTTGTAATGCTGCAGCTGTCCACTTTCGGGTGGTACCTGCATATTGTGCTGAACCATCTGTAAACCAGGCCCGAGTTTTCTCTTCCTCAGTCAATTCACTGTAAGGAACTCCCCAAGAGGCCATAGCTCTGGTCTGGGAAAGAGAAGGTAATGTGGCAGCAGGAGTGGAAACCATGGGCATCTGTGCCACTTCTTCATGTAACTTACTTGTGCCTTCAGGACCTGCTCTCGCTCTATCTCGTATATACCATTTCCACTTTACAATAGAGTGCTGCTGTGCACGCCCAACTTTATGGCTTGGTGGGTCAGACAACACCCAACTCATGATAGGCAACTCAGATCTCATGGTAACTTGGTGGCCCATGGTTAAGCGTTCAGTCTCTACTAAGGCCCAGTAGCAGGCCAAAAGCTGTTTCTCAAAAGGAGAGTAGTTATCTGCAGCAGATGGTAAGGCTTTGCTCCAAAATCCTAAGGGTCTGCATTGTGATTCTCCTACTGGGGCCTGCCAAAGGCTCCAGACAGCATCTCTATTTGCCACTGACACTTCCAGCACCATTGGATCTGCTGGATCATATGGCCCAAGTGGGAGAGCAGCTTGCACAGCAGCCTGGACCTGTCGCAGAGCCTCCTCTTGTTCAGGTCCCCACTCAAAATTAGCAGCTTTTCTGGTCACTCGATAAATGGGCCGGAGTAGCACACCCAAATGAGGAATATGTTGTCGCCAAAATCCAAAAAGACCAACTAGGCGTTGTCCTCTTTTTTGGTTGTGGGAGGGGCCAGATGCAGCAATTTATCCTTCACCTTAGAAGGGATATCTCGACATGCCCCACACCACTGGACACGTAGAAATTTTACTGAGGTGGAAGGCCCCTGTTATTTTTGTTGGATTTATCTCCCATCCTGACACGCAAATGCCTTACCAGTAAATCTAGAGTAGTTGCTACTTCTTGCTCACTAGGTCCAATCAACATGATATCATCAATATAATGGACCAGTGTGATGTCTTGTGGGAGGCAGAAACGATCAAGGTCTCTGCGAACAAGATTATGACATAGGGCTGGAGAGTTGATATACCCCTGAGGTAGGACAGTGAAAGTATATTGCTGACCTTGCCAGCTGAAAGCAAACTGTTTTTGGTGGTTCTTACTAATAGCTATTGAGAAAAAAGCATTTGCCAGATCAATAGCTGCATACCAGGTACCAGGGGATGTATTGATTTGCTCAAGCAATGATACTACATCTGGAACAGCAGCTGCAATTGGAGTTACCACCTGGTTGAGTTTACGATAATCCACTGTCATTCTCCAAGACCCATCTGTTTTCTGCACAGGCCAGATAGGAGAGTTGAATGGGGATGTGGTGGAAATCACCACCCCTGCATCTTTCAAGTCCTTAAGAGTGGCAGTAATCTCTGCAATCCCTCCAGGAATACGGTATTGCTTTTGATTTACTATTTTGCTTGGTAGGGGCAGTTCTAGTGGCTTCCACTTGGCCTTTCCCACCATAATAGCCCTCACTGCACGAGTTAGAGAACCAACGTGGGGATTCTGCCAGTTGCTCAGTATGTCTATGCCAATTATACATTCCGGAACTGGGGAAATAACTACAGGATGGGTCCGGGGGCCCACTGGACCCACTGTGAGACGGACCTGAGCTAAAACTCCATTGATCACCTGGCCTCCATAAGCCCCCACTCTGACTGGTGGTCCAGAGTGACGTTTTGGGTCCCCTGGAATTAATGTCACTTCTGAACCAGTGTCTAATAATCCCCGAAATATCTGATCATTTCCTTTTCCCCAGTGCACAGTTACCCTGGTAAAAGGCCGTCGGTCTCCTTGGGGAAGACTTAGAGGAAGGTCAACAGTATAAATTTGTGGCAGTGTAACAGGTTTCTTCCCCATAGGGACCTGGCCTTCCCTTCATTCAAGGGGCTCAGGGTCTGTAAACTGTTTCAAGTCTGGAAATTGATTAAGGGGCCGTGACTCTGTGTTTTTGTAATTCAGGTTAGACTTCTGTTCCCTTGACCTAGAACTCTTTGTTTATACAGCTCCAACAAGAATTTAGTAGAGTGCCCTTCTATTGTATTTCTAGGCACCCCATGATTTACTAGCCAATGCCACAAATCTCTGCGTGTCATATAATTTTGATGCCTCCTTTGAGTTTGTTGTCTATTATAATACCCACGTCTACCCTGTCTTTGGTGATTAAGTGCTGCCACCTGGCTTCTGCCAACTCGGGATCCTGTCATCCCCATTGTGTTTAAGGATTCCAGCTCAGTGACAGCAGTTCCCACAGTAATATCTGACCTACAGAGAAGTGCAACCACAGAGCTCTTGAGGGATGATGGTGCTAGTCTCACAAACTTATTTCTCACTGTCTGGTAAAAGGTGCATCTTCTGGACATTCCTGGGGTGTAAGAGCAGGCTTTGCATGATAAATCCACTCTAACATCCCAATCTCTCTAAGCCTCTGGATCCCCTCATCTACATTATACCAGGGCAGTTCTGGCATTTCAACCTCAGGTAATGTTGGCCACCTTTTGATCCATGTTTCAACCAACCACCCAAACAAGCTGTTAACACCTTTTCTAACTGCTCTAGCTATAACATTGAATGCAGAATCTCTGCTTAGTGGGCCCATATCAATAAATTCAGCCTGATCCAGCCTTATATTCCTCCCACCATTATCCCACACTCTTAAAATCCATTGCCACACATATTCCCCTGATTTCTGTCTATATAAATTGGAAAACTCACACAGTTCTTTTGGAGTATAACATACCTCCTCATGTGTGATACTTTGTACCTCACCTTTAGGGGCCTGTTGGGACTTTAGTCTAGTTATAGGTCTAGAAGAAATGAGGGGTGGTGGGGGTGGGTCATGAAAAGAATTAGAAATATCTTCCAAGCCATTTGCTTCAGGGCTTTCATTTGCAGTTTCATCTGGTGAAACAGGATTAACAACTCTAGGGCTAATCCCTTCAGGAGGAGGTTGGGTGGCCAATTCCTCAAGGCAGGCTGGAGGTGGGGCGGCTATGTCCTCAGGGCAGACTATTTATTACAGGGTTATCTAAAGAAGGCTCAGCATGGTCTAGGGTTTCAACCTCACCCCCAACATCATTATCAATCCATATGTCACCATCCCATTTTTCAGGGTCCCACTCCTTTCCAATCAATGCCCTCACTTTAACGGCAGACACCATGCAAGACTGAGATTTCAGTTTACGTTGTAAAGTTGCTACTCTAACAATAAGATTCTGAGTCTGATTTTCAGAGATCTCAAGTCTACGGCTACAGGAAATAAAATTTTCCTTCAGGATACTCATAGAAACCTCTACATCTTTCAGACGGCACTTAAGCTTCTTGTTTGAAGCCTTAAGCCCATCCCTTTCACCCTTTAATGTAGACAGTGTATCTAACAACAACCAACCAACATCTCTATAACTCTTATTTCTACAAAACTCTGTAAAGGTGTCAAAAACATTATCCCCCAGAGTCTGGCTTCGTACAAGCGAAGCATTTAGGAGAATCGAATGATGATATTTTGACTATCTCCTCTGCCAACTCAGTCCATGGACTGGGAGTGTCATTCTGATTACGGGAATCAGAGTCCTTAGTGTCTCTGAGCCCAGTCAGAGTAGAAAACCATTCATAAAAACCCATTTTTAAGATTCTGTTCCTTAAGAACCACTCCCGGTACCAAGATGTATTAGTTAGGGTTCTCTAGAGAAACAGAATCAACAGGGAACACTTGCAAATATAAAATTTACGAAAGTGTCTCACGTGACCATAGGAACGCAGAGTCCAAAATCCACAGGGCAGGCTGCGAAGCCGATGACTCCAATGGATGGCCTGGATGAACTCCACAGGAGAGGCTCACCAGCCAAAGCAGGAATGCAACCTGTCTCCTCTGAGTCCTCCTTAAAAGGCTTCCCATGATTGCATTTAGCATCACTAATTGCAGAAGACACTCCCCTTTGGCTGATTACAAATGGAATCAGCTGTGGATGTAGCTAACGTGATCATGACCTAATCCTATGAAATGTCCTCATTGCAACAGACAGGCCAGCGCTTGCCCAATCAGATGAACAGGTACCACAACTTGGCCAAGTTGACACCTGTTCCTAACCATGACAACACTGTACTTGGAGATTTGGTCTACTAGTATAAGGCAAGATAGAATAAGTTGGTGAGAGGTAGTTTTCTCTAATAAGTTGTAATTTTTTTCCCTTGGTTCAAGCAAAATAGAACCACACATCTTTTAGTTAAGTTGTTTTCTGAAGAGAAATTATTAGTCCTGGACTGAAACTATAATTTGAAGTACTGGAGAATGTCTCCTGCCAAAAGAAATGTGAGAAACCTTGGACACAGCATGCAGGAGATTCTCCTCAGGAAATCCTTGAGGTTCACTATTCTTGTAAATTTCAGCTGACAAAAAACACAATTCATAGCCCCACAAAGAATTTTGCTAAATAAAAAAAATGCCAAGAGCCTTTGGCTGTGCTAATATTATTCTAATGAATGCAATATATTTTTGCAGGAAAAATAAACAAAACGGAAAAGCCCCAAAATTTTGCTGAAGAAGCACTTCAAGGAAATGACTCATTTAAGTTCTAAACTACCTGCACTTCATGACCACTCTCATAAAGGTCACAGAGCCTATACGAATGGCTATATACCCTCTGAACCACTCATTTCATACAGTGTTTATTTTCTGCATGATCCATGGTATATTCAGTAGAAATACTAGTATAATTATTGCTGGCTTGCATTAAAAAAGAATGTTTGACTAATATAGAAAAGCAGGTTTTTTATTGGTAAAATGCTTTTATTATGAGTTTCCAAATCCAAAGAAAGCAGAGTAACCCACGTGCACATACTGGGAGCATGTAAGTCTGGCCCAATCTGTTGCTGGTGGCCTGAGGGACTCACCACCCCAAAACTTGTCCTGTGTGTAGAAGGTGGCTCACAGAGTTCTCCCACAAAATAATGAGGAAGAGCAGTTAGATGGCTGCCTGGAACAAGGGATTGCTGGCTATAGAACATACAATGCAGTGCCCAGAACTAGGAGGAAATGGCTTCCCAAAGAGGGGATATTTGTATTTGTTAAATGGAGGAATTCCTTGGACTGAAGGTATGTCCATGATAAAAAGCACACAAAGAAAGTACCAGGGAGGCTCCGATAATTGTTCCTGGGGTGATTCTCTAATCTCTTTTTATAGACAACCCTGGAGGACAGGAGCCACACAGGTTAATCTGCAAAGACTGGGAAAGGTGGTTTTTTTTTTTTTTTTTTTTGGGTTAGCTCCCAGCATTAAAGGAAAGCTCTTTCACAATACTAGCTGGAAATAAACTTAAGAAACAGACATCTCAGAACCTAAATTCCAGCAATAGCACATTTAAATAGCAAATGTCCAGTTTATAACAAAAGACTGTAAAACACAGAAGCAATCAGGAAACTATGCCCCAGGCAAAAAAGATCATCATCAACGAGGAGGATCAGACTGGGGACATTCCAGAAAAAGAATTTAAAAAACGGTCCTAAATATGCCAAAAGATCTAAAAGAACACACACACAAAATGAAAGGAAATCAGGAAAACAACAGATGAACACAAAGAGAATATCAATAGAAAGATGGAAATTATGAAAAGGAAACAAACAGAGCTGCAGATCATCATAACAGAAATTCAGAAATTCCCTGGAGGTTTCAACAGATTGGTACTCGCAGAGTATAGAATCAATGAACTTGAAGATAAGATAACTGAAATTATACAATCTGAGGAGAACGAACGAAGAAAAGAGAACAGAACCCAAGGAACCTACAGGATACCACAAGTGTAGGAATCCCAGAAGGAAGAGAAAGTAAAAAAGGAATAGAGAGATTATTCAAAGAAATAATGGGTTAAAATGTCTTAATGAAAGACATGAATATATACATCCAAGAAGTCCAACAAACTCCAAACAGACTCATGCCACACCATGCTATTTATAATCAAACTGCCAATGCCAAAGGAAAGAATTCTGAAAGTCACTCAAGAGAAGCAATGGGTTACATACAAGGGAGCCTCAATAAGATTAAGTATCGATTTCCCCTAGGAAACAATGGGGGCAAGAAGACAGTGGGAAGATATATTTACAGCGCAGAAAGCAAAAATCTGCCAATCAAGAATTCTCTATCTGGCAAAACTGTTTCTCAAAAATGAGGGAGAAAATATCCCTAAAGATAGGGAGAAGGATTAGAGAAGAAGGAGTAGTTGAGACAGAGAAAATAGGATTTAACAATTGAGTCTGACTACTGAATCATTACAGTGATATTTATTTTGTCTCCAATGTCTTAGAGCAGCTAAAAGGCAATACCTGTATGCATCCCATATATACACTGAAATTTGTTCTATAACTATTTGTTAAAATTTACTTTGAAATTTATCACTGTTTTGTATATGTTATATATTACAATACAAAATGCTAAAAAAAAATAAAAATAAAAAATGAGGGCGGGATTAAGACACTCCCAGATAAATAAAAGTTGAGGGAGTTTGTTAACACTACTCCGGCCCTACAAAAATATGTTAAGGGGAGTCAGGAAAATTGAAAGGAAAGGCTACTGAACAATCGACGGAGGCCACATGAAGAAATAAAGGGCTCCAGTAAACATAATGACATGGGTAAATAAAAAGAATTGGTTTGTAACTCCACTTTTTACTTCCTAAAAAAGTATCTTTGGTTTGTAACTCCACTTTCTACTTCCTACAGGATCTAAAAGGCAAATGCATAAAATATAATGATAAATAATGAGTTTGGGACTCATTATTTATAAAAATGTAATTTGTGACAAATACTACATAAGATGGGGGACAGAAGAGTACAGGAAACATAGTTTACGTATGTAATTGAAGGTAAGTAGGTAAAAAAGCAAACAAGATTATTATAGATTTAGGATGTTCAATTTAAGCCCCACTGTAATGACAAAGAAAATATCAGAGAATATGTAAATCTGTGGAGACAGAGAATAGAGTACAGATTATCAGAGGTGAGGGGCAGGGACAATGGGGAGCTAATGCAAGATGAGTGTAGGGTTTCTCTCTGGGGCGAAGGAAGAATTCTGGTAGTGGATGGTGATGAGTGTGTACTTCAAAATTGTGAACTGAATTATCGCACTGAATGGGAGGTGTTGGGATGGTAAGATTTATGTTGTATATATGTTTCCACAATTAAACAAGAAATAAAGAGAAACTAAAGAGATAACAGCAATTAAATGCAATACATGATACTGGATGGGATCTAAGAATGAAGGAAAAAAGGCTCAAAAGGACATTATTGGGTCATAAGAAAAAACTGGAATATAGAATACAATCTTTTTATATCAAAGTGACATTTCTTGAACTTCATAAGTTCATAACTGCACTTAAGGTGATTATACAAGTGAATATTCTTGTACATGGGAAATGAACACAGAAATATTACCTACTCAAGGAGTATGATGTGTGCAACCTGTTCTCAAGTGTTTAAGAGAATAGAGATAGACCTTTGTGTTACAGCAACAATATGATGATACTGTGAGCCACTGATTGTATACTTTGGATGGATTACATGTGTGTGAAGATATGTTAATAAAATTACATTAAAAATAACTAAATGAAACCTGCATCGTGTTTAAAAAAAAAAAAAGGCAGTAAATGACAAATTAAGAAATTTACCCCACCAGAGGCATATGGACACAGCAGTCACCAATAGGAATAGGATCATGCAAATAAAACTAAACAAAGCAAAGCACGTACCTCACTGTTACAGTTTCCCAAAAGGCTATGGGGTCCAAAAATGTTGGGTTTTTGAACAGGGCTCTTGACCTGTTTCCTCTGTCCACTTTTCCTCTGGTTTAGAGATGTCAGTGGAGGCTTATTCTCCAGATGTGGTTCTCTTCTCACAGGTGGATAATCAGTGTAAATTCTCATTTGTTTTGGTCAATTCCCTCTCCACTAATTTTTCCTCGAACAGCAGCACCAAAAATTTATTGAGTACTCAGGCTGTGCTGGGCATAGTTCTAAATATTATTATGTAGTAACTTATATCATCTTTGCAATAACGTTCTGAGGCAGTGCTCATTTTAGATACAAGGAAACTAAGGCATGGGGAGACCAAGTAACGTGTTCAAGGTCACAGGGATAGCAAACTATAGAGGGAGGATTTGAACCTATGTAGCCTAACAGGGCCAGTGCAGTTATTCACTCAACTACATTGCAAATAATTTAGAATAAATAAGTTCATTAACTTGGTCTTACATAATATATTGTTAGTTTATTGTTTAAATCAGAATTTGACTTGTAATTTTTAAATTATTTATGGATTAAATATCCCATAAATAAATAACCCAGAAAATTCAAAATAGGTCAGTACAATTTTCCAGATTTTAGCTTCAAATGAGTTATAATTCACATGTAAGTATTTATATAGGAACAGTTGTCTCAGGTTACACAAGGCTAGAACTTGATTAAATAATCTTTTTTTTTTTTTAAATAAAACTGAAAAAGGATTAAACTCCCAGTAATACCAACTGCTATGATTTCCCTATTTCTTTCCAGGCTACCTGAAGAACATAACAAAATAAGATGAGGAAGACTGTCATCACTAAATTACATAAGGCAGTTATTTTCTCAATTTTTCATGAACAAGATTTTGGTATTTAGAGCTAAAGTTTTTGTCATAATTAACAAAAGCCTATAGAGAAAATAAATTTCCCTAACACTTTTTTTTTTCTTTTTTGTATGGGCAGGCACCGGGAAATGAACCCAGGTCTCCCGCATGGCAGGCGAGAATTCTGCCTGCTAGAGGCACCATGGCCCATCATCACCACTATTAATTAAAATGCCAGTATACTGAATTTCTATAGACTTTTCATCTATCTTTAATTCAGTATACAATCAGGAGTACAATTTGAAATGAACTAATTTACTGACTTTTCCCCCTTTCAAATGAATAATATCATAGAATAGTACCTTGCAAAATCAAGGACACTAAACTTAAATATAAGAGCTACAACTACCCAATTCTTAAAAGCAAACATAGGGAAGTATCTTCAGGACCTTGTCTTAGGCAATGGTTTCGTTACACCCAAAGCACAAGCAACAAAAGAAAAACAAAGATAAATGGGAACTCATCAAAATATTTTTGATCCTGTAAGGACTTTATCATGAAAGTAAAAGGACAACCTGCACAATGGGAAAAATATTTGGAAACCACATATCCAATAATATATCCACTATATATAAAGAAATCTTTCAACCTACCCAACATTTCCAATTAGGAAATGGGCAAAGATATGCAAATACGCAGAAAGCACATGAAAAGATGGTCAACATTATTAGGCAGTAGGGAAATGAAGCCAAAACTACAATTAAATACCACTTCACACTCAACAGAATGGCTATTATTAAAAAAGGAAACAGAAAATAAAAGGTGCTTGCAAGGATGTGGAGAAATAGGAAACCCTTGTACATTGTTCGTGAGAATGTAAAATGGAGAAGCTGCTATGGAAAACAGTTTGGTGTTTTCTCATAAAGTATAGAATTACCATATTATCTGGCAATCCCAATTCTAGTTATATACTCCAAAGAATCAAAACCAGGGGCTTGAACATGTATTTGTACACAGATGTTCATAGCAGCATTATCCACAATTGTCAAAAGGTAGAAGTAACTCAAATATCCTTCAGGGAAATAATAGATAACCAAAATGCTGTATAAACACACACAACTGAATATTATTTAGCCATAAATAGGAATGAAGTTCTGACACATGCAACAATATAGATGCATCTTGCAAACAACACGTTGGGTAAAATAAGTCAGACGCAAAAGGACAAATATTGTATGATCTCAATAGGAATAAATAATTATAATATGCACATTCATAGAGTCAGAAATTAGAAAACAGGCTACCAGGGACAGGGGTGGGGATGGGGAATGGGGAGTTAATGTTTAATTGGCACAAAGTGTCTATTTGGGGTGATAGCTAAGTTTTGGTAATGGATGGTGGTGAAGGTAGCACAACATTGCAATTAACATCCCTGAATTGTATATTTGAAAGTGATTAAAATGGGAAATTTTAGGTTGTATATATGATACCAGAGTAAAAAATTTTTTAAATAAACAAGCAAACCATAGAACTGTACAACACAAAGAGTGGATCCCAATGTAAAGTATGGACTATAATTAATAATATAATTATAATCATATTGTTTCATGAATTGTAACCAAGGTACCATACGAATAAATGCAAAATGTTAATAATCGGGAAAATTGGGGGTGGGAGTGGGGGTAAACGGGAACTCCACTTTCTGCATGATTTTTCTGAAAAACTACAACTACTCTAAGAAATTTTTTTTTAAAAGTTTAAAAAAAAAGGAAATTCTTTCAGGGTTTACACATTTCAAATATAATTTCTGAATTACTATAACAAAAGCTCAAAATTCAAGCACTAATTATTCCTCGATAGGAGCAAGGCAAAATCTAATCATAAAATTCAAAAGGATAAAGCTGAAAGGCTCCACAAACATTGGTCAAATTAAACTACTGCTAGAAAGTGCGATTTTAACTTCTCCACTTCACATAGATGACAAATTTACTGCCTCTTGTCCACATTCTATTTTTTGATTCATATTCTTCTTTCCTTTGATCATTTCCACTTGCTCCTCCAGAAGAACTACAGTACAAAATAGCCACTGAATTGGAGTGTTCATCATTACTAAGCATTTTTCTATAAAAAACTGAACAGTAATATCTTCAGCACTACTCAAAATCACTTAGTAACTGCAGAAGAAGGTAATAGGGAGAAATGGATTTTTAAAAATTCCTTCAAAGCAGAAGATTAATGCTTATTAAAGTTTCTAAGACTAATAGCAGGTAACGCATATTCATAAATTTTCTGGGCTGCAGGTCCCTAATATTTTCCACTGAAATGCATCCTACCCAATTACTCTTACATCAAATGCTATTTAAAAATAATTTTTAGAGGGTGCAAGAGTAGGTCAGTGGCATAATTCTGGCCTGCTGTGCCAGTTTGAAAACGTTTATGTACCCTAGAAAAGGTGTGTTTTAATCCTAATCCCATTTTGTAAAGACAGCTGTTTCTTCTAACCCCTATTCAGTATTGTATGTTGGAAACTTTAATTAAATTATCTCCAAGGAGATGTGACTCAATTGAGTGTGGGTATTAAACTTGATTAGTTGGAGACATGTCTCCACCCATTCTAGGTGAGCCCTGATTGGCTTTACTGGCATCATTTAAAAGAAGCAGCACTTTGGAAAAAGCTAGAGAACAACAAGAGAGAAAGCCACGAGTTTTGGAGAGAGCAGAGAAGGATGACAGAATGCTGCAGAACCACGAAGTAGAGTCCACCAGCCAGCTACTTTTGGAGATGAAGGAAAATGTTTCCTGGGGAGCTGGAGAGGAAACGAGCAGATGATGCCACGTTTGCTGTGTACCTCTCCAGATGAGAGAGAAACCCTGACTGTGTTTGCCATGTATCTTTCCACTTGAGAGAGAAACCCTAAATTTCACTGGCCTTCTTGAACCAAGATATCTTTTCCTGGATGCCTTAGATTGGACATTTCTATAGACTTGTTTTAATTGGGACATTTTCTCGGCCTTGGAACTGTAAACTAACAACGTATCAAATTCTTCTTTTTAAAAGCCATTCCATTTTTCATATGTTGCATTCTGGAAGCTAGCAAACTAGAACACCTGCCATGTGTGAGACCCAGGTTCGATATACTGGCTTGTACACTTCCTACCCACCCCCAAATTCAACAGATAGTGCTGCAATAATGGGACAGTCACATGGAAAAAGAATGAAATGTGACCCCCACCATATAGTATACAAAAAAAAAAAAGTGAGAGAAAATTTTTAGAGTATGAAAACCTTTACTGTAATGGCATAAAACACCAAGATAACCACAGAAAATAATTAAAGCACTGTGTGTATCATATCTGAGACAAAGAAACCTGCACTTTAATGAACAAAAATGAAAATACATAAAAAAAAAGAGACCCACTTACTACCTGTGACAGTTAGGTTCAGGTGTCAACTTGGCCAGGTGAAGGTACCTAGTTCTAGTGCTGTGGACATGAGCCAATGCATGTGAACTTCATCTGTTGCTGATTACATCTGCATGCCTGCTGTAATGAATGATGTTTGATTTAATTGGCTGGTGCTTAAATGAGAGAGTGCAATGTAGCACAGCCCAAGCAGCTCAGCCCAGGCCTTTGGAGATGCAGAAAGAAATCACCCCGGGAAAGTTGTTGGAACCCAGAGGCCTGGAGAGAAGGCCAGCAGAGATCACCCTGTGCCTTCCCACATAAGAAAGAACCTCAGTGGAAAGTTAGCTGCCTTTCCTCTGAAGAACTAACAAATAAATCCCCTTTTATTAAAAGCCAATCCATCTCTGGTGTGTTGCATTCTAGCAGCTAGCATACTAGAACAGATTTTGGTACAGGAGAGTCGGGTGCTGCTGCAGTTTGCAAATACCATATATGTTGGAATGTTTTTTTTGGATGGCTAAGGGGAAGATTTTGGAGGAACTGTGAAGAGAATGATGGAGAAATCCTGGAGTGCTTCAAGAGATTGTTGGTGTAAACGGAACCACTGCCAATCTGGACAAAGGCTGAAACAAAGGGATAAATTGGAGTTTGCAGAGTGAGAACCACGGAAGGTAGGGTCTGAAGCCAAGAAACCTTGGCCAGGAGAGTGCACCCACCCATACACATGGAGAGGGTGAGTTTGCCCTGAGGGATGAGCCTCTCATCTCGTTGCAGTAGAAGAGTTGAGCCGCCTCAGGTCTTTGAGAAGGTACAGCATGCTCCTTGGGGACTGGGGAGAGCCTGGCTACCACCACATGGAGGGGCTGAGCACATGCCCCAGAAATGGCAGAGAGCCCAGGTATGACCCCGATGCCTGGAGAGAGTGGAGCCGAGAAAAAGGTGGTCTCCTCAATGTTCCCCAAGGTTGATTTGGAAAGAGGCGGGCCACTGCACAGGCCCTTGGAAAGGGTGGGACCACCACTTTCTATAGCTGAAGGATAAATGAGTTTCAGACTTTGAAATCCAATGGTGCTTCCTCTGAAGATTTTCCTTCGAATTTCTCCCTATGGATCCTGTGACTGTCCTTCTTTGCATACTGGCACCAGAAAACTTGTTTTGAGATTCACAGCTCCACAGCCAGAAGAGAATTTGTGTCACTTTAATATTGTTTAAGGTGATGCATATAGTTGCCAAGTTGAGAAGAGGTGGACATGTGGTAGTTAGGTTCAGGTGTCAACTTAGCCAGGTGAAGGTACCTAGTTTTGTTGCTGTGGACATAAGCCAATGGCATGTGAACCTCATCTGTTGCTGATTACATCTGCAGTCCGCGAGGAGGCATGCCTGCTGTAATGAATGATGTTTGATTTAACTGGCTGGGGCGTAAGTGAGAGAGTGCAATGTAGCACAGCCCAAGTAGCTCAGCATACCTCATCTCAGCACTCACAGCTCAGCCCAGGCCTTTGGAGATGCCGAAAGAAATCACCCTGGGGAAAGTTGTTGGAACCCAGAGGCCTGGAGAGAAGGCCAGCAGAGATCACTCTGTGCTTTCCCACGTAAGAAAGAACCGCAGTTGAAAGTTAGCTGCCTTTCCTCTGAAGAACTAACAAAATAAATCCCCTTTTATTAAACGCCAATCTGTCTCTGGGGTATTGCATTCTGGTAGCTAGCAAACTAGAACACTACCTTTTGGAATGTTAAGATTAAAAAAAAATGAGTCGGGACTTCCGGAGAAGATGGCGGCTTAGTAAGACGCGCGGGTCTTAGTTCCTCCTCCAGAAAAGCAACTAAAGAAACAGAAACAATACGAAACAGCTCCCGGAGTCACGATAGAGACCAAAAAGACAGCATACCCCATTCTGGAACAGCTGAACGGGCAGGGAGAATCTGCTGCGGTGAGATACCCAAGGGGCGCGCATTTTCCCGGCCGGGGCGGCTGGCGACTGGGGTCCCCTCCACGCACGTGGCTCCCCGGTCTGACTGGGAACGTTGGATAGCGGGGCCCTCCCGTCACGCTTGGCATTTCGGGCCAGCTGGGCAATTAGGACCGGCACTCTCCCAAGCCTCGGCGGCCAGCGACCCCCGCCTCCACGCGCGGTTTCCCGGGCCGACTGCCGTGCAGACAGACGAGCGCCACGAGCGCCACTTACTGGGCAGGAAAAGAAAAACAGAGCCCAGAGATTTCACAGAAAAACCTTTCAACCAGCTGGGTCCCACACCCAGGGGTGGGAAATCTGATCAAATGCCCAGACACCAGCAGAAAATAATGGATCACGCTCGGAAAATTGAAGATATGGCCCAGTCAAAGGAACAAACCAATAGTTCAAATGAGATACAGGAGCTGAGACAACTAATGCTGAATATATGAACAGAAATGGAAAAACTCTTCAAAAACCAAATCAATAAATTGAGGGAGGACATGAAGAAGACATGGGATGAACAAAAAGAAGAAATAGAAAATCTGAAAAAACAAATCACAGAACTTATGGGAGTGAAGGACAAAGAAGAAAAAATGGAAAAAACAATGGATACCTACAATGGTAGATCTAAAGAGACAGAAGCTACAATTAGTGAACTGGAGGATGGAAAATCTGAATTCCAAAAAGAAACAGAAACTATAGGGAAAAGAATGGAAAAACTTGAGCAGGGGATCAGGGAACTGAATGACAATATGAAGCGCACAAATATACGTGTTGTGGGTGTCCCAGAAGGAGAAGAGAAGGGAAAAGGAGGAGAAAAACTAATGGAAGAAATTATCACTGAAAATTTCCCAACTCTTATGAAAGACCTAAATATACAGATCCAAGAAGTGCAGCGCACCCCAAAGAGAATAGACCCAAATAGGCGTTCTCCAAGACACTTACTAGTTAGAATGTCAGAGGTCAAAGAGAAAGAGAGGATCTTGAAAGCAGCAAGAGAAAAACAATCTGTCACATACAAGGGAAACCCAATAAGACTATGTGTAGATTTCTCAGCAGAAACCATGGAAGCTAGAAGACAGTGGGATGATATATTTAAATTACTAAAAGACAAAAACTGCCAACCAAGACTCCTATATCCAGCAAAATTGTCCTTCAAAAATGAAGGAGAAATTAAAACATTTATAGACAAAAAGTCACTGAGAGAATTTGTGACCAAGAGACCAGCTCTGCAAGAAATACTAAAGGGAGCACTAGAGTCAGATACGAAAAGACAGAAGAGAGAGGTATGGAGTAAAGTGTAGAAAGAAGGAAAATCAGATATGATATATATAATACAGAAGCCAAAATGGTAGAGGAAAATATTATCCAAACAGTAATAATACTAAAAGTTAATGGACTGAATTTCCCAATCAAAAGACATAGAATGGCAGAATGGATTACGACCCAGCAATACCACTGCTAGGTATCTACTCAAAGGACTTAAGGGCAAAGACACAGACGGACATTTGCACACCAGTGTTTATAGCAGCATTATCTACAATTGCAAAGAGATGGAAACAGCCAAAATGTTCATCAACAGACGAGTGGCTAAACAAACTGTGGCGTATACCTATGATGGAATACTATGCAGCTTTAAGACAGACTAAACTTATGAAGCATGTAATAACATGGATGGACCTAGAGAACATTATGCTGAGTGAGTCTAGCCCAAAACTAAAGGACAAATACTGTAAGGTCCCACTGATGTGAACCGACATTCGAGAATCAGCTTGGAATATATCATTGGTAACAGAGACCAGCAGGAGTTAGAAACAGGGTAAGATAATGGGTAATTGGAGCTGAAGGGATACAGACTGTGCAACAGGACTAGATACAAAAACTCAAAAATGGACAGCACAATAATACCTAAGTGTAATGTAACTAGGTTGGAACACTGAATGAAGCTGCACCTGAAATATGGTTTTTTGTTTGTTTGTTTGTGTGTTTGTATCTTTTGTTTTTGTTTTTTTTCTTTTTCCTTTATATATATACATATATTATTAGTATTATTATTTTAATTCTCTTCTCTATATTAACATTTTATATCTTTTTCTGCTGTTTTGCTAGTTCTTTTCCTAAATCGATGCAAATGTACTAAGAAATGATGATCATACATCTATGTGATGATACTAAGAATTACTGAGTGCATTTGTAGAATGGAATGATTTCTAAATGTTGTGTTAATTTCTTTTCTTTTTTTTGATTAATAAAAAAAATTTAAAAAAAAAAAAAAATGAGTCAAAATCTATACTGGATATGTAAAGAAGCCAAAATGGAAGAACTAGTATGACTCAGACAGAATAAAACAAAGACTTGTTCCCCAGGAATAATTCTTTACAATTCATATGTAATTTCTTCTTTCATATTTGATAAGCTAACTTTGGTCTTTTATATCATTAGGGCTCTGCTTTTATAAATATTCCATTTATATTAATTAATTAATATTCTATTATTGATAGCAATAAAGCATGAATGTTGCTATGTTAATGCTAGTTTCAGCTACTCTCTGGAACCAGGTTATTTTAAATATCACAATTTTAGAGTTTTATAGGCAACTAAAGATACATTTTAAGGAAAAATAAGATAATACAATAATACCTTAAATTTTCCATCTGTAATTATTTTGGACAGTAAGCTCCATTATCAAAGTAACAAATATGCCAATGTATACGTTCACAGATGAAAACAATTTTCTTCCACTAGTAAAATCAATAATGCAAGTAGGAAGAATAGACAGACACACTTGTAAAAAAGCCTTTATGTTCTTTTAGAAGTGCAAAATAATCTTTAAAAATATAAAGAAAAGAGAATCTCTCAAGCAAGACAAGGATTTTTAAACTTCTTTTAAATATGGAAGGCTGAATGAGAGCCATTTCCTTTTACTTGATTGATTTAGCATTAAAAAACCTAAACTTAAACATACTGTTCTTGCTTTTATAAAGGGTTAATATTTGGTAATTTATTGAGACACATGAATGAAGTAAGAGGGAAAGATATCAAGATAACGGTGAGTGGAAATTAGTTTTCTCAGTCAGAACAAAAGGAAAAGGAAAAAACACCAAATGCATTGCCAGTTAAGAACTACAGACAATACAATTATAAGGACAGAGATTTGAGGAGTGTATAAAAGGTCTTTTGAGACAACACTGTCCCTATAAGAATGAGTTAAACAGAAATGGTTTAGATGGAGTACAAATTATGAAGCACTAGAAACATTACTCATTCAGACTAACAGTTTCTAGATCCTTTTCCCTTGAGGAATAACAGGGTTCAAGATAAGATGATAGCTGTGGTAGATTGTATTAATGCTCCTAATTTTTCACCTCTGCTTGCATTCACACTTTTTGCCACGTGGCTTTGCACTGTCTCCCACTAAAAAGATGGGCTACTGTTCGCCACCCTTGACTTTGAATTTGTCTATATATCTTCCTCTGGCCACAGAATGAGGTAGAAGGGAGAGGAAGCAGACCTCAAGAGGCCATGGATATTTCTATTTGCTTTCTTGTGTCTCTGCCATCTATATGAGAAGAATATGCCGAGGCTGGTTGCTTGTCCCTGGAAGAGGATGGAGTATGTGGAGGAGAGCTGTGCTGCCCCAGTCAAGACCAGGTGATTCCCAGGCAACCTTTGTATCTCTAAGAATAAATGATCGCTATCTTAAGTGACTGAGCTTTTTTTTTGGTGGTGGGGGGCAGTTACTTGTTATGCAGTCATTCTGTAGCAAGCTGACTGTCATGGTTAGGGACAGGTGTCAACTTGGCCAAGTTGTGGTACCTGTTCATCTGATTGGGCAAGCGCTGGCCTGTCTGTTGCAATGAGGACATTTCATAGGATTAGGTCATGATCATGTCAGCTACATCCACAGCTGATTCCATTTGTAATCAGCCAAAGGGGAGTTTCTTCTGCAATTAGTGATGCTAAATCCAATCATGGGAAGCCTTTTAAGGAGGACTCAGAGGAGACAGGTTGCATTCCTGCTTTGGCTGGTGAGCCTCTCCTGTAGAGTTCATCCAGGCCATCCATTGGAGTCGTCGGCTTCGCAGCCTGCCCTGTGGATTTTGGACTCTGCATTCCTACGGTCACGTGAGACACTTTCATAAATTTTATATTTGCAAGTGTTCCCTGTTGATTCTGTTTCTCTAGAAAACCCTAACTAATACACTGACCAATACACTTTCTCAAAGAGATAATTTGAGGATGCAATAAAAAATACCTGTAAGGTGCTAAGCTCAGTGCCTGTGCCTAGTAAGTGCTAATTAAATGTTCAGCTGCTAAAAAAAAACAAAAAAAAGATGAAATGACCTAAAGATTTTTGCAATTAGTTTATAAAGGAAAAATCTGAAAGGTATGAACAGAGCAGCATAAAAAATTAACATCTTTCTAAGGTATCTGGATAATTTTTTTCCTGGATAATTCTTAACTCACAAAACATATAAATTAGAGATTATAGCAGCACAGTAAAATGACAATATTGATATTCAGGTTTTTACTTTGCCCAATAACTATGTTAGATGTCATGTGCATCATTTTCTAAACTTTGCCCTCTTCTATTCGAGCGTAAGAAAGAGGTCCAGGACTGAGGTTAAGGTGTCATTCTCACTTTATCCACTTAGGGGAGGATGACAGTGGAAGAAGGTCCTGATTAAAATTAATTATTCTACAGAAGGAAGAGTCAGATTCCAAGAAAATGAAATTAAGCTTGAAGGCAGTATAAAGGGAAACCAGCCCTGATGAAAGGAAGATGGTCATATCCTGGTGGCAAGCATGAGGAATTAGGCCTGGGAAACTCACTCTTCTTTTACTCTCTTAATATCTTTTTTATGCCATATTTCAGTGCACCCTTATTCTTCTCAGACTAAGAGGGCTAAGCACCAACCCCCAGAAGTAAAAAGACAAATGACCAAAAGTATAAAATTTACTAGTAATCCTGGAAATGGAAATTAAAACAAGATACTTCAAAAGTTGTGTTTTTTAATCAAAAATTGGTTCTTTGAGAAAATTAATAAAATCAATGGGCCATTAGCAAGGCTGACAAGGAAAAAAAGAGAGAGGATGTAAATAAACAAAATCAGAAACGAGAAGTGGTGCATTACCACAGATCCTGAAGAAATAAATCACAAGACGATACTATGACCAACTTTATGCCAACAAACTAGACAACTTAAATGAAATGGACGAATTCCTAGAAACATACAAACAAGCTCTGACTCAAGAAGAAATAGAAGATCTCAACAAACCAATCACAAGTAAAGAGATTCAGCCACCAAAAATCTTCCTATGAAGAAAAGCCCAGGGCCAGGAGTCTTCACAGGGGAATTGTATCAAACATTCCAAAAAGAACGAACACCAATCCTCCTAAAATTTTTCCAAAAAAACAGGAAAAAGGAACACTACTCTGCTGGTTAGAAAGGGATTTATGTACCCTAGAAAAGTCATGTTTTGGTCCTGATCAATCTTGCGGGAGCAACCATTTCTTCTAATTCCTATTCAGTACTATAGGTTGGAAATCTGATTTGGTTATCTCCATGGAGATATGACTTAATCAATTGTGGATATTAAACTTGATTAGATGGAGACATGTCTCCACCCATTCTAAGTGAGTCTTGATTAGTTTACTGGAATCCTATAAAAGAAGTATTTTGGAGGAAGCTTCAAAACACTGCAGAACCATGAAGCAGAGTCCAATAGCCAGTGACCTTCAGAGTTGAGTAAGGAAAATGCCTCCCAGGGAGCTTCATGAAACAAGACGCAGGAAGAGGAAGCTAGCCGACTTCAACATGTGCCCTTCCAGATGAAAGAGAAACTGTGAACATCATCAGTCTTCTTGAATCAATGTATCTTTCCCTGGATGTGTGAGATTGGACATTTCTACAGACTTGCTTTAAAGCAAGTGATATTTTCATGGCCTTAGAGCTGTAAATGTGCAACTTACTAAATCCCCCTTCTTAAAAGCTGTTCCATTTCTGGTATATTGCATTATGGCAGCTAGCAAACTAGAACAGCTACCTAACTCATTTTATGAAGCTAACATCATTTTAGTAACAAAGTCGGGTAAAGATGCTATAGAAAAGGCCACTCTTTCTAATGAACATGGGTGTGAAAATCCTCAACAAAATACTAGCAAATCGAATCCAACAACACATTAAAAGAATTATACACCACAACTAAGTGGGGTTTATACCAGGAATGCAAGGATGGTTCAACATAAGATTAATTAATGTAATAACACATATTAACAAATCAAAAAGGAAAAATCACATGATCATCTTGATTGATGCTGAAAAAGCATTTGACAAAATTCAACATCCTTTTCTGATAAAAGCACTTCAAAAGACAGGAATCAAAGGTAATTTCCTCAGTATGATAAAGGGCACATAGGACAAACCCACAGCCAGCGTCGTACTCAATGGAGAGAGACTGAAAACTTTTCCCCTAAGACAGGGAATGAGACAAGGATGCCCTCTGTAACCACTATTATTCAACATTGTACCAGAAATTCTAATAGAGCAATCAGGCAGGAAAAAGAAATAAAAGTCATCCAAATTGGAAAGAAGGAAGTACAATTTTCATTATCTGCAGATGACACGATACTACACTTGGAAAATCCTGAGAAATCTGAACAAAGTTACTAGAGCTAATAAACAAATTCACAGGTGGAGGGATATAAAATTAATGTGCATAAGTCAGTTAACTTTCCTATACACAGCAATGACCTAACTGAGGAATCAGTTAAGAAAAAATTCCATTCAAAATAGCAACTAAAAAATCAAATACCTAGGAATGAACTTAACTAGGGACATAAAGGATTTGTACACTGAAAACTACATAACATTACTAAAAGAAATCAAAGATCTAAATAGGTTGAAAGGCATTCTCTGCTCACGGATGGGAAGGTTAAATATAGTTAAGATGTTAATCCTACCCAAACTGAATTAATGCAAATGTTCTAAGAAATGATGAATATGCAACTAAGTGATGATACTGTGAATTACTGGTTATGTATGTTGTTTTATTTTGTTTCTTAATTTTTTAATTAATAAATAAATTAAAAAAAAAAGAAAGATGATAAGTAAATGGGAAGTAGCATCCCATGGCCCTTCCGCCTGGAGTCTTTCCTTCTGTACCTATTGAGCACCCTCCTTAAAAAAAAAAAAAAAAAAAAAAAATCCTACCCAAATTGATCTACAGAGTCAACGCAGTAACGATCAAAATTCCAACAACCTACTTTGAAGACTTGGAAAAACTAATTACCAATTTCATCTAGAAATGAAAGAGACCCTGAATAGCTAAAAGCATCCTAAAAAAGAAGAACAAAGTGAGAGGATTAACACTCTCTGACTTTAAAACCTATTATAAAGCCACAGTGGTCAAACCAGCATGGTATTGGCACAAAGACAGAAGCACTAACCAATGGAATCAAATCAAGAGTGCAGAAACAGACGGCCAAATCTATGGTTAACTAATTTTTGACAAGGCCCCCCAATCCTCTGAACTGGGACAAAATAGTCTTCAATAATTGGGCATGGAAGAACTGGATATCAATAGTCAAGAGAATGAAAGTGGATCCCTTTCTTACACTCTATGCAAAAATTAACTCAAAGTGGATCAAACACCTAATATAAGAAGTAGCACCATAAAGCTTTTAGGAGAAAATGTAGGGAAACATCTTCAAGACCTAGTAATACAAGGTAGCTTCCTAAACCTTACACCCAAAGCACAAGCAACAAAAGAAAAAATAGATAAATGGGAACTCCTCAAAGTCAAATGCTTCTGCACCTCAAAAGACTCTTGTCAAAAAGTGAGGAGGCATATACAACTCAACAACAAAAAAACAAACAACTCAATCATAAAATGGGCTAAAGATATGAATAGGCATTTTTCTGAAGAGCAAATACAGATGGCTCAAAAGCACATGAAGAGATGCTCATTTTCATTGGCTCTCAGAGAAATGCAGATCAAGACTACAATGAGATACTACCTCACACCTATAACAATGGCTGCTATAAAACAAACAGGAAATTACAAATGTTGGAGAAGATGTGGAGAAATTGGGATACTTATCCACTGCTGGTGGGAATGTATAATGGTACAGTCACTATGGAAGACAGTTTGGCGTAGAAACTAAATATCAAGATGCCCTATGACCCAGTGATAGCACTACTTGGTATATGCCCGAAAGAGCTGAAAGTAGTGACACAGACATTTGTACACTGATGCTCATATCAGCATTATTCACAATCGCCAAAAGATGGAAACAATCCAAATGCCCATCAACACATGAGTGAATTAACAAAATGTGGTATATACATACGATGGAATGTTATGCAGCAATAAGACAAAATGATTTTCTGAAGCACGTGACAAGATGGGTGAGCCTTGAGGACATAACGCTGAGTGAAATAAGCCAGACACAGAAGAACAGATACTATAAGACTCTACTCATTGGCCATGGTAAAGGTAAAATGGGAGACTTATAATATAGAATATAGGGGACTTATAGATATATAGAAGCTAGAGATGGGTGAACAGTGAGCTAATGAAGTTGAACTCAAGTGTAAGGGAACAGATAGAAGTGAAGGTGGTTCACTAGTAGGTCTATAAGTAACACTACCATATTGAAAGTGAACATGATTGAAAGGGGTTGTTAGACCTATGTGTCCCACTACAAATATAAATAAGTTCTTGTATGAACTACTTCAAAGGTATGATTCTTGTACAAAGAGGGTTTAAGTTCAGGATATAGGGGAAAAACTGCTCTTGCATGCTATGGACTATGTTCAGCAGGAAAACATCAGCAGTACAACAGCAACACCAGGGGTAAATAACGGGGGTAGGGACAAGAGTCAAGGAGAGGTTTAGATTTCCTACTTGGTGAGGGCATGTTTATTGGTTATCTTTCTCTTGGGAACAATGAAATTATCTAAACTTGAAAGTGTTGATGGACTGCGGACATTGGGTATTATACATGATGCCTGATGAATGCAGGTGGCTGAAGGATGCACTTAATGAGAAGCAGATTGGCAAATCACGGTGTCTAAATAGGATAAAATATTGTGCTGCGAAAAATAGGAATGAAGTTGTGAGGCACGCAACATTGTGAACGAACCCGTAGGACATTTGTTGAAGCAAAATAAGCCAGAAACAAAAGAGCAAATACTGTGCGGTCTCCTTTAGAAAATGCTTATAAGAAAACAAGGACCTAGATTGTAAGCTCTTACAGCAGTCACATTTAGTCCGGATTTTGAGAGACTGTTTTATATATGTTTAACCTCGTATTTAGAAATAACAATGAAGCTGATCATTACCTTAGGATTAAGATAATTCAGAGCCAAGGGGTGAGGAAGACATTGTCTATATTTTAAAACCTCAACTACTCTCTGAGACCAAAGGAAGAAAGGTTTATTTTGTATGAAACCTAAATTTTCTGTAGCATACAATCTAACTCAATCTGTCTGGATAGCTCATTTAAACAATAGAAACACAGGAAACTCTGACTAAGAATAAGGGTCTATATAGCTTAATGTAATGCCTAGATACATCCAAGATGATACTAAGCAGATAATCAGAAAGTACTGGCAAAGTCAATCAAGAGATGACAGAAAAATACGGAACTATTAAGCTTTACCACCAGGGAAACCCCTGATACTGTGTCAAACATTAGGGACACCCAAAGCAGTAAGCCCTTGATTTTAAGGCTTACTCTTGTTAAGCTCATGTATGTGGCTCAGGAGCTTAGCCTACCTATAGGTATGCCTAAGAGTTACTTCTGGAGAACCTCTTTTGTTGCTCACATGTGACCTCACTTTCTAAGCTCAACTACGCAAGTGAAATCATTGCCTTCCCCGCTATGTGGAACATGACATGACATCCAGGGGTGAAAGTCTCCTTGGCGGCATGGGAGATGACTCCAAGGGAAGAGTCTGGCCTGTCTCTGTGGGATCAAACAATGCCATCTGGAATAAAAGGGAAAAAACAAGTATTAGCTAGTAAGGTATCAGTGGCTGAGAGAGTTCAAATGGGAGTCGAGATGCTACTCTGGAGGTCACTCTTATGCAAGCTTCAGTTGGACACTGCTACCTATCATAACCTGTCAAACCCCAACCAAAACCATTCCAGCCAATCCTAAAAAACACCTAGGCAAAATATAAGATTCCACAAATGTTCCATGCACTAGGGTAACTTTCCAGACATCTACAAACTCCAGATGGGTACCCAGACCAGATAAGTCCTGAAAACTAGAAGGGTCAGTCTCTGCAGAACATCAGCTAGTTTCATTTTTCTACCCCATATTATGGACAGCCCCTTCCAACATGAAAAAGTTAGAATGGGCGTGGACCAAATACCCCTAAAGAGTGGGACAAAGACCAAAGGTGATGGTGAAGTTATACAGAGAAGGTAGGGTTTAACAAACGAAAATGATTGCTGAATCATCAAATTGATATTTCTTTTAGCCTCCAGTATCTTAGAACAGCTAGAAGTAAAAACTTAAAATTTTGGAATTGTAACCCATACCAAACTCTGAAATCTGTTCCACAACTAATTGTTGTGCTATATTTTGAAATTTGTTTTTTTTTTTTGGTATATGTTATTTTTCACAAAAAAGAAAAAAAAAAGATTGATTGTGCTGATAAAAAAATATTTATTCCTTCAAGCCTCCAATGTTCTGGAGCAGCTAGAAGGAAAAATCTGAGATGGCAGTATGGTAGCCCATGTCAAACTCTGAGATCTGTCCTGTAACTACTTGTTGAAGAGTGAATTGAAAACTATTGCTTTTTTCTTTCTTTGATTTGTAAATATGTCATATTACACAATAAAAAAAGTTAAAAAAAGTTGTGGTCTTTTTTTTCTTTCAACTAGAAAAGTTGTGGGTTTACAGAAATATCATGCATAAAATACAGGATTCCATTATACCATCCTATTATTAACACCTTGTATTGGTAAGTAATTTGTTATACTTATTAAAACATACTTATAATTGTAGCATACTAGAGTCCATAGCTTAATTTAGGAATCACCGCGTTGTGCCGTTCCATGGATTAAAAAAAAAATTTATCCTAGTATCATCTATTAAATGATCCCCTTTTAACCACTTTCAGATATGTAATTTAGTACTGTTAATGACATTTACAATGTTGTGTGACCATCACCACCATATGTTATCAAAAAAGAGTTTTAAATAGGGAAAGGATGAGATTGGAACACTTTCCAAACCTCTGCTTGACTTAATTTTTTTTTAACTTTTTAAATTGTATAGTATAACATATATACAAAGGAAAGAAAAAAAAAGCAGTAGTTTTAAAAGCACTCTTCAAAAAGCGGTTACAGGATACATCCCAGAGTTTGTCATGGGCTACCATACAGTCCTCTCATATTTTTCCTTCTAGCTGCTCCAGAATATAGGTGCCTAGAGGGCTTAAATACTTTTTTATCATCACAATCGACTTTTTCCTTCTTTTTTTTGTGAACAATAGCATATATACAAAAAAGCTATAAATTTCAAAGCACTGCACCACAATTAGTTGTAGAACATATTTCAGACTTTGACATGGGTTACAACTTCACAATTTTAGGTTTTTACTTCTAGCTGCTCTAAAATACTGGAGACTAAAAGAGATATCAATTTAATAAATCAATATTCATATATATTTGTTAAGTTCTATCTTTTATGTATAATTTCACCATCAACTTTGATCTTTCCACACCTCTTTTCGTGGTTCTTTGGCTATGGCAATTCTAAATTTTTGATACTGGATGGAACTATCTGATGTTCTGGAGAGGCTGGACTAGGTTTCAGGATATAAGTGGAACAGGAACTCATCTGGAGGTTGCAGGTTTCTGGAAAGTTACTCTAGTACCTGGAACCCTTGTGGAATCTTATATATTGCCCTAGGTGTTCTTTAGGATTGGCTGGAATGGTCCTGGTTGGGGGTTAGCAGGTTATGATAGGTAGCAGGGTCTACCTGAACCTAACAGCAACCTCCAGAGTAACCTCTCGACTCTATTTAAACTCTGCTACTGATACTTTATTAATTATACTTCTTTTACCCCTTTTGGTCAGGATGGAATTGTTGATTCCATGGTGCCAGGTCTGGATTCATACCTGGGAGTTCTCTCCCATGTTGCCAGGGAGACTTTCATCCCTGGATGTCATGTCCCATGTAGTGGGGAGGGCAATGATTTCATCTGCAGAGTTGGGCTTAGAGAGACTGAGGCCACATCTGAGCAACAACAGAGGCCCTCCAGAAGGAAGTCTAAGCTTCTCTGTTGCCTACATAAGCTTCACAAGAATAACCCTCACGACCAGGGGCATGGCCTATTGATTTGGGTATCCCTAAGGTTTGACATGGTATCAGGGGATTCCCTGATGGCAAGGTTTAATAGTTGCACAGTCTTCCTCCCCTCCCTCATGGGACTTTGCCAATACTTTTTTGATTATTTGCTTAATATACTCTAGGATGTTTCCAGGCATTATACTAATCTATACAGGATTAAAGGACCTCTTTCTCATTCTGTGCTCTCTGTGCTTTAGTTGTTCAAATATGCTATACAGATAGGCTGAATTAGATTATGCACTACAGAAAATATCAGTTTCAGATCAAATAAACCTTTTCTTCCATTGTTCTCAAAGAGTATGTGTGGATCTAAAGTATAGACACTGTCTTCCTTACCCCTATGTTCTAAATTACTTTAACTCCAACCTGCTCAGCTTTGTTCTTATCTCTAAATATCAGGTTATATATAAACAATAACCTCTCGAAATCCAGATATCATAATGACCACTCTGGACTTAATGTGCCTGCTCTAAAAGCTTACAATCTAGGTCCCTATTTTCTTATATGCATTTTCTAAAGGTGACTATACCATTGTGGTTTTTGTTCCAGGTTTATTTTGTCTCACCAAATGTCCCACATGTTCATTCACATTGCTGCATGCCTCACGACACTGCTCCTTTTTATAGCAGCACAACCTTCATTCATAAGTAGACACCATAGTTTACCAATCTACTTCTCCATCTGTGTATCTTTCAGCCACCTGAATTCACTGGGCATCATGCAGAGAGCCCAAAGTCCATAGTCCATCAACATTCTCAATTTTTAGATAATTTCATTGTTTCCAAGTGACAGAAAACCAATAAACACACCCTCACCAAATAGGAAATCTAAACTTCCTCTTAACTCTTGTCTCTCACCCCATTATTTACCTCTTCTGTTTCTGTAATAGTGCTGATGGTTTCCTTTTGAACATAGCTCACAGATTTCTTTTAGCAATGTTACGTAGTTTTCCACGTACAAGTCCTTTACGTCCCTAGTTAAGTTCATTCCTAAGTATTTGATTCTTTTAGTTGCTATTTTGAATGGAATTTTTTCCTTCATTGACTCTTCAGCGAGGTCATTGCTTGTGTATAGAAATGTCACTGATGTTTGCACATTAATTTTATATCCTACTACCTTGCTGAATTTGTGTATTAGCTCAAGTAACTTTGCTGCAGATTTCTCAGGATCTTCCAAGTATACTATCATATCATCTGCAAATAATGAGAGTTTTTCTTCTTCCTTTCCAATTTGAATTCCTTTTATTTCTTTGTCCTGCCTGATTGCTCTAGCTAAAACTTCTAGCACAATGTTGAATAACAATGGTGACAGTGGGCATCCTTGTCTTGTACCTGATCTTAGGCAAAGGCTTTCAGTCTCTCTCCATTAAATATGGTGCCAGCTATTGGTTTTTCATATATTCCCTTTATCATATTGGGGAAGTTACCTTGGATTCCTATCTTTTGGGGTGCTTTTATCAGAAAAGGATGCCGAATTTCGTTGAATGCTTTTTCAGCATCAATTGAGATAATCATATGATTTTTCCGTTTTGATCTGTTAATGTGCTGTATTACATTATCTGATTATCTTGTGTTGAACCATCCTTGCATTCTTGGTATAAACCCCACTTCATCATGGTGTATAATCCTTTTAATGTGCTGTTGGATTCAATCTACTAATATTTTATTGAGTATTTTTGCAGCTATGTTCATTCAGGAGATTGGCCTGTAGTTTTCCTTTCTTATAGCATCTTTACCTGGTTTTGGTATTAAAATGATATTAGCTTTATAAAATGAGTTAGGTACAGTTCCTTTTCCCTCAATTTTTGGAAAAGTTTGAACAGAATTAGTGTTAATTTTTTTATGGGATGTTTGAGAAAATTCCCCTGTAAAGACATTTGGCCCTGGGCTTTTCTTTGTCAGAATATTTTTGGTGACTAATTGTTTTGTTGAGATCTTCTATTTCTTCCTGAGTCAGTGTAGTTTGTTTGTTTGTCATCAGGAATTTGTCCATTTCATCGAAGTTGTCTAGTTTGTTGGCATATAATTGTTCATAGTATCCTCTTTTGATTTCTTTTATTACCTCGGGTTCTGTGGTAACGCACACCTTCTCATTTCTGATTTTGTTTATTTGCATCCTCTCTCTTTTTTTCTGTCAGTCTTGCTAGCGACCCATCAATTTTATTGATTTTTCTCAAAGAACCAACTTTTGCTTACTGATTCTTTCTATTGTTCTTCTGTTCTCGCATTCATTTATCTCTGCTTTAATCTTTGTTATTTCTCTTCTTCTATTTGCTTTGGGGTTAGTTTGGTGTTCTTTCTCAAGTTCCTTCAGGTTTGCTGTTAAGTCCTCAACTTTTGCTTTCCTGTTTTTTAATATAGGCATTTAGGGCAATAAATTTCCCTCTCAGCACAGACTTTGCTGCATTCCTTAAGTTCTGATAAGTTATATTCTCATTTTCATTCATCTCCAGATAACTACTGATTTCTCTAACAATTTCTTCTTTCACCCACTGGTTGTTTAAGAGTGTGTTATTTCATCTCCGTATATTTGTGAATGTTCTCATTCTTTGGTGGTTATTGAGATCTAGCTTCATCACATCGTGATCAGAGAAAGTGCTTTGAATAATTTCAACGTTTTAAAATTTATAAAGACCTGTTTTGTGCCCCAGCATATGATCTATCTTGGAGAATGTTTCATAAGCCCTAGAGATGAATGTATATCCCTTGTGCTTTGGGGTGCAATGACCTATATATGTCTGTTAGGTCTAATTCATTTATCAAGTTATTTAACTTCTCTATTTCCTTGTTGATCTTCTGTCTGGTTGTTCTATCTATAGACAGTGGTGTACTGAAGTCTCCTAGTATTATTGGTGAAACATCTATCGCTCTCTTCAGTTTTTTGCCAATACCTGTCTCATGTACTTTGGAGCTCCTTGATTGGGAGCATAATCATTTATGGTTGTTATATCTTCTTGGTGAATTGACCCTTTAATTAGAATATAGCATCCTTCTTTGTCTCTTATGATGTCTTTACATTTAAAGTCTATTTTGTCTGATATTAGTATAGGTACTCCTGTTTTCTTTTGGTTACAAGTTGTGTGGAAAATCTTTTTCCATCCTTTCACTTCCAATCTATTTGTATCCTTGTGTCTAAGATGAATCTCTTGTAAGCAGCATATACCTGGATTGTGTTTCTGAATCCACAGTTGGTAAGTTTAGTCTGCTAACATTCAAAGTTATTACTGAAAAGGCATTTATTGGTTCCACCATCTTATCTCTTTTACTTTATTTTTAAGATTTATATATTCTTTTCTCTCTTTCTCTTTGCATTCTTTAAGTTACCCTTAGTGGTACTGTTCAATTCTGTGCCCTCCTCCAGACCTGCCTCTCCTGTCTATTTTTTTTTTTTTTTCAGTTGGTAGAACTCCTTCTAGTATTTCTTGTAGGGCTGGTCTCTTGTTGACAAATTCTTTCAGGACTTCTTAGCCTGTGAAAACTTTAATCTCTCCCTCAATTTTGAAGGACAATTTGGCTGGGTACAGAATTCTTGGCTGGAAGTCTTTCTCTTTCAAGATCTTCAATATATGATACCACTGCCTTCTTGCCTCCAGGGTGCTGGTTGAATAGTCTGAAATCAGTCTTATTTGATTTCCCTTGTATGTAGCAGATTGTTTTTCTCTTGCTGCTTTCAGGATTTTCTGCTTCTCTTCAACATTTGACATACTGATTAGTATGTGCCTTGGGGAAGGACTATTTAGATTTATTCTGCTTGGAGTTTGTTGGGCTTTCTTTACTTGTATATATATATCCTTTATGAGGGTTGGGAAGTTTTCCCTCATGATATCCTCAACTACTCTCCTCTTCTCCTTCTGGGACACCAATGATTCTCATATTTGTGAGTTTGTTTTGTCTATCATTTTCCTGAGTTCCCACTCATTTTTTTCCAACTTTTCTGCCATTTGTTATTTTGAGTCTTTGAAGTCAATTATCCTGTCCTCTATATCATTTATTCTTTCTTCTGTCTCTTCAAATCTGGTGTTGTGTGTCTCTAGTATGTTTTTCACTTGGTCAACATAGTCTTTCATCTCAGTGATATCCACTATTTTTCTATTTATTCTTTCAAATTCCTCTTTGTGCTCTTCTACTGTCTTCTTGATCTCTTTATGTCATTTGCTAACCTATTTATTTTATTATGCAGAGTTGTATGAACATGTTTGATTAGTTGTTTCAACGTCTGTATCTCTTCTGGTGTTTTAATTTGGTCAATAGGCAGGGCTATATTTGTTTGCATGTGATACACTTAGCGATCTTCTCCTGTCTTCATGGCATGTAAATATCTTGACTGATTTACTTTGGGAGTTGATTTGTTTCAGTAGTCTAAGGCCTTGCGCTTGCGGAATGGTTGTAGAACAGGGAGCAGGGCACAGGGTGGAGTACTCAGTGCAGTGATCTGTTTCAGGGCAGGTATGGGTGCAGGTTGGGGATGTTACGCTGATGCTTCTGAACGTGGGCGCCCAGCAGCCAGGAAGGATGTAGCTGTGCAGGTGCACTGGTCTGGGGGTAACCCTGGTGTGTGCTGGTCTAAGGCACAGGGCCCTTTGTGTGCATGTGTAGAGCTGTGGCAGCAGGTCAGCGTTGTGCCTTCATGGATTGGGGACAGATGTGACCTGGCTGAGCAGGTCAGCACTTTCTTAGTGCTGGGAAGTAAGGCTGAGGGCTGTGTGCATGTGCGGTTCTAGGACAGCTGTAAAGTGTGGTTCCCAGAGCTGAATGATGTGATTGGGAGCCTGTACGCCTGTGTGGGCCGTAAATGGATATGTTGAGCTCCAGGAAGGCAGGGTGAAGTTGTGCTGCACTATGGGCAGGGGGCGAGGATAGCCTAGGTATGGAGGTTAGTGCCTGCAACACCTATGCGCTGGCAACAGCCTGCAGGGAACAGGGAGGGGGAGGTAGTGCTTGGGAGGGGTGCAGAAGAGGTAGGTTGGGCTGCCCTTGGGGTAGGGGTGTGGGACAGGTATGCACACTGGGGGCTGGTGGGGTGGAGGCGCCTGGAGCATGGGGAATGGGAATAGGTGACAGGGTTCAGGTGCGTGGGGTGTGGGGTGAGTTGCTGGTTACAGGGTTATGTTGGTGAGGGTAGTGTACTGAAGGAACATGGCCTGGGTTACTTCCTAGTCCCGTGTTTCCTTCCATGCATTCCCATGGGCTCCATGGCTCTGTGCCAGGCTCTAGCTTTCTGCCTCTCAGTTCCTCAGCCTCTACAACCGGCGCTGCTGCATGTGGTGCAGAAAGCTCTCCCAAGTCAGCCACACTCCTGAATCACCGCCTCAGTCACTCTCCTGTCCCTTCTCCAACTTTTCCATGGAGCAAGGCTAATTTCAAGCTACTCTAGTTGGCCATCTTCCCAGAAATCCTGTTTGATTTAATTTTAAGTTTTTAAATTTTCGTTTTAATGCAGCATGTATCTCTCTGAGTTTCAAGACATAAGAACTATATTTTTGACTCTGAAAATCATCAAATTAACAGTATTATACCATATATACTAAAAAAACCCACACAAATTTTCTTAAAGTAAGAGAAGTTTGGCCATATGATGGATACTTGGGTAACTGGCTTTTTCAACTTTCCTTCTAGTGTATCATCCTGTATTGTAGAACTTAGAAAGCTTAACCAACATTTCCCAATTTCTCTTGCAGCTAGGGTTCTAGATATAAATTAGACTTCCCTAATTAGGCGCCCCTGTGAGAAATGTGGAAAGTGGAAGGGAAGCAGAAATTCATTTATTGCTACTCTGCCCCCCCACCCCCTTCTTTTGCCTATGAAATAACGCTATGGAGATAGGACATTTTTCTGTAGTAGTATTCTGAAGTGCATTTCCTAGCTTCCTGGTAATACAAAGGCAGTTGTGGTTGGGAAAATTGACAGATTTTAAGTTCCAGTGCTAACACACCAACTTTATATATCTCAAGAGGCAATTGTGGTAAGGCTTTCTGATTCCTGGATTGTAGCTACCATCATGACCATGTATTCTTGGCTTCAGAAGCACAGTAAACTTGGTAAAGCTTGATCTTCTAGATGTAATAATATATGTAGTATTAGCTTAGTAGTTGGGTGCTGGATGGCAAGGAAGCATATTGCAGGCTGAAAAGCTGATGATCCATTAGACCAAAATGGCAAAACATTTGGTAAAACTATTGCTCATAATACCATGGAATACCAAGTATTGTAATACCAAGCTTTCAGTTCTGCAAAGGAAGACTCTCTCTGCCTGAGGCTTGAGATAGGATCTCACATAGTTGGAAAAGCCAAAAAGCAGGAAATTAAATGGTAGCCCCAAACCTTTTACAAGAATTACCTCCAAATAATGGGAACTAGTCCAGCTACAGATCTGATTAAGGGTCATTTTTTTCTACCTAAGCCTCTTATTTCAGATGATTAAAGTGGTTGCTATTAAGTTGAATGAGGGGGAGAAAAGATCAAAAGGAGAAGCGGTAAATAATCTATAGACTTCAGATTTAAGAACTGTCTCGATATCCTTGGCTAGGGTTACTTGTGTATGAAACTGCTTGGATGTGAACAGAATGGAATTTAATATATTTCAGGGAACTGTACTTCCTAAGAAACCAAAACCTGCAAAAGCTTGTAATTGAATTTCAACCCCTAAAGTAACCCTTAGGCCTACAAACCTTTATTAGCAAGAATCAAACACCGAAAAGTCTGCAGTCCCCAAGAAAGACATACATTAACATCCATTTTATATGAGACTGTGGAGTACTAATAGACAAGGAATAAATTCTCAGAGAGGAAAGTTAGGGGCCATGGATGATAATGAATAAGAGTTACTCCCAAAAGAGAACAGAACAGAGGCTAAAGAACAGGTTAATCACAAAGTGTTCTTGCAGGTAGACTTTCCAAGAAACAGATGGCACACTCAAAAGGGGTAAATGAAAAGAGTTTAATGAAATGAGTAAGCAGGGTTTAGGCAACTATCAGGGGAAAGTGATGCACCCAGGGACTAGCAACAGTAGAAACTTATTACCTTCCACAGGCCTAATGGTCAAGGGAGGGAAATAGTATCACTGAAGCCCTGTAAGAGTTAAAGCTCAGGGACTAGGGTCTCTCAACAAGACCTGTGGCTTTTGGTAGAGGAATACAATGATTACCAAACAGTAGCCCAACAGAGAGGGAGCTAGGGAGATAATACCTGGTGCTCTCTCCTCTCTCCTCTGATCTCTTGGTGGTTTTCCCATGGCAGAACCAAAATAGAATCCAGAGACAAAAGAATATAAGTGATACAACCTATAATATTCAGGGTAGAATTGTGGGTCTGGAAGGATATGTGAAAAAAAGTCATTACCGGCAATAACATTAATCCCTCACCCAATATATCTGGGTATTATATAATGCATAGGTTAAAGAAATCAAAATGGAAATTACAAAAACTGTGAGACAAACCACAGTTCAAAAGTCATGAGATACAGTTAAAGTTGTACGCATAGGGAAATCTATAGCCTTACAAATTATTCTCAGCATATAAGTCTTTGAGTCAAGAAGCAAGAGAAAAACACAGCAAAATAAACACAAAGAAAGTAGAAGAAAGGAAATAGACAAAACAGAAATTTAAAAAATAAAAATAAATTGAGCTGATCAAACTAACCCAATAACTGGTTCTTCAAAACATCTAACTGATAAGTTAATACTCTGGCAAGTTTACACAAGATAAAAAGAGAGGTCATAAATAATAGTAGGAAGTTATAAGATTAATGAGAATTATGAAAGAGACTAAAGATTAAGAAGCTACTAAGAACACTTTATACTAATTGTTAGGCAGAAACCATTCCCCCAGGAAGTGACCAACCCCTAACAAATATTCCAAGAAGCTTTCCCTCCCAACCCCTGATTTTCAGGAAATCCACTCAGCCCACTCCAGCCCAGGCTGTCTCACTCTCTGGCAGCTGTAATCTTGTCATAAGATCCCCTCAACCAATATCCGTCCTCAGGCAGTTGCAACCCTGAATGAGTATGGTGGCCTTAAAATTTAAACCTTCCTAATGAAGAGCTGCAACTCCCTGCTTAACCCTCTGCTTCTAAACCAACCAATGAGAATGTGCCAATTTCCCGTGTCCAAACTAGCCAATGAAAATCCACGACCTCCCTTTCCCTATTTCCCACCACCATCCTATATAACCTGTACCCCTTCCCCTGCTTCGGTCTGTTGCCTTCTTAGGCTTCAGCCCACCCGTGCCTTGAAATAAAGCTCCTTGGATCAAGTTTTAGTCTCTTCTCCCTCCTGGCTGAAAAACTATCCCTAACAACTTTAAAAACCAAGATAATAACATTTTTCTGGAAAAGTTTAGTAATAGTTAACATTTGCTAAGTGCTTTACAATGTGTCAGGCACTCATCTAAGTACTTCATTTACATTAAGTAGTTCAGTAACTCTCTAAGTATTGTAATTTCTATTTTTAGTATTGCAAAAACTGAAGCAGAGAGAAGTTAAGTAACCACCTCAGTTCCTTCAATAAATGTCTAAGCTAGGATTTCCTAGGCTGTCCAGCTCCAGAATCCATGTCTCTAACAATTATATGACACTGTCTTTCAGAATACTTTCAAAATTGCTCCCCAAAAGAGAAAACTGGAACTGAACAATAATTATAAAAGAAATGGAACTGGTGGTCAAGATCCACTCTTTCCACCACCAGCAAAGGCCTAGATCCTTTAAGGGCCAATTTAATTATACCCTCAAGGAATATCTTCCTTTTGTAAAATCATTAGAGCACAGAAAAGAGATGGAACCTTACTGTACACATTTATAAGGCACACAATAAATGTCCATGCATCGGAAAACTCAATAATGTAAAGATGTCAAGTCTTCCCAAATTAATCTTTGGACTCAAGGCAATCTCAATAAAAATTTCCGTAGTTTTTTTTTCCCCCACTGAAATTAACAGGCTGATCCTAAAAGTTACACAGAAACACAAAGGATCAAGAAGAAGAAAAAACAAAGAGGGGCTTACTTGATCAGATATTAAGATGTAAATGGTGCCTGGTCAATTGGACATCCATACAGGAAAAAAATATTTTGCCTTTACACACACACACACACGCACACACACAAACAGTTCTAGATGGATGTCAAATCACAATGCAAAAGATAAAAGAATAAAGCTTTTAGAGAAAATAACGTTTGACCTTAGACTAGGCCTATTCTTCTTAAAAAGCTCCAACCATAAAAGAAAACAGTTTAATGGATCATAATAAAATTAAGAGCTTCTGTTCACTGAAAGATACCATTAAGAGTACAGAGGCAGCACACAGAGATGAGACATTCTAAAGAATTCCTACAACTCAACAAAATAAAGGAACAATCCAACAGAAAAATAAATAAGAAATCTGAGTGGGTTTCACAAAAGTAGATATACAATTTCCCAATAAACATAAAAATAATTTCAAACCTCCTTATCAGAAAAATGCAAATTAGAACCATAAAGATATCAGTACACATCCATCAGAATGATAAATGAAAAAGACTGGAATTAGCAAGTGTTGGGAAGGATGTGGGAAACTGGACTGCTAATGGGAGTATAGATTGGTAAAATCACTTTGAAATAATGTTTGGTGATTTCTTTCCAAGGCGAACATGTGACTTTCTATGACCCAACAATTCCACACCTACACATACACCCAGAAGAAATGTGCTTGTGATGGTCAGGCTCATGCATCAGCTTGCCTTGTGGTGGTGCCTGGCTGTCTCGTCGGGCAAGCACTGGCCTGTCTGTTCCTGTGAAAACATTTCATGGACTTAAATCATGACCACGGTGGCTGCATCTACAGCTGACTACATTTGCAATTGGCTAAAGGGGGTGTCTTCTGCAATGAGTGATGCTTAATCTAATCACCAGAAGGCTTTTAAGGAGGATTCAGAAGAAACAATCAGTCTTTCTGCTTCAGCCAGCCAGCCTCTCCTGACAGTTCATTGAAGACCTTCACTGGAGCTGCCAGCTTGTGGCCTGCCTTACAGATCTTGGACTCTTACATTCCCACAGTTGCTGAGATACTTCTGTAATTTTATATTTTCAGATATGTCTTGCTGATTCTGTTTCTCTAGAGAACCCTAGCTGATACAGTGTTCAACAAAACATGTATACTAAGACGCTCACTGTAGCATTATCTGGAATAGTCCCAGATTGGAAATTACCCAATGACCATCAACAAAAAGTGGATTTAAAAAACTGTTATATAGTCACATGGAAGACTACAGAGAAACAAAAATGCTCACATAACATTATGGATGAATATCACAAACATAAAATTGAGCCAAAAAAAAAGGGCAGACATAAAAGAATTGCACAGCATACAAACTATAAAAAGAAACAACATTAATCTGGGCTGTTACATATCTGAGTAGTAGTTATCTTTGAGGTGGGAAGTAATGACTGAAAGGGAAGAGGAGGAAGTCGGATCTGGGTGCTAGTTACACAAGTGTGTTCAATGTGTGACTATACATCAATTTACACATTCATGATTTGTGTACTTTCCTACGTGTAAATTATATGGCAATACAAAATAATACATATAACAAAAAAGCAAATTAAACAGTAAACTGGAAAATTTTTTCTCCAATATGACAAAAGGCAAGTAAAACTAGTATGTTAAGTATTCATGCAAATAGATTTGAAAAGACAGTATCCAACAGGAAAACGGACGAACAATGCAAAGATAATGCTCAAGTAAATAAAAAATAACTAATAAATACAAATGTATAATATGTAAATTAGAACAATGGAATACTATTTTTGCTTATTAAATTAGTAAGGCTGTTGCTGAGGATTTGGTAAAAATACTCTCTTATTCCTAATGGAAGCATGAACTGGTATATAACCTTTCTGATAAAGGAGTTTGGCAGGATCATAAGTCGTGATAAATGTTCATATCCTTTGACCCACTAGTTCTGCTTCTAGAAATTATTATGAAGGGGAAAACAGAGCTGCTGTTACAGACAGACTAACAACAGTGTTGATTATAATGGCAAGGATGTTGAAATAATCTAATCATCCCAAAAGGGGAAAATGGTTATTTTATTATATATATATACATAATGGGCTATAATATTATAGTAATTATTATATGAATTGGAAAGATTCATAATAAATTCACGTGAAAATAAAGGACAGAAAATTAAACGGGGTATGGTATCATGTGAGTTAAAAAACATTACACAGGAATTTAAAAAATGGGAAAGTTATAAATGGCCATCTTTGGGTGGCAAGAGAGTGGATGATTTTAAATTGGGGGCTGATTTTCTACAATAAAATGTTCTTTTGCATGTATTACATTACACTCAGAGATTTAAGAAAATAGGGTGACAATAATGCATCCACCCCGTTTTCCTTATTCTAGAAATCTAAGCAACCTAGATTTCTTTCTCTTCTTCAACTTCCACATTCCATCTTTAACTGTTTCCTTGATTTTATCTTAGAAATGTCTCTCCAAGCCATTAATACATTATTTCTTCTCTTATTTCCTCAGTTCAGACCCTTGTCTTCCCTTGTGTGCTCCTTGCATTCCGTCTCTTCATTTCGGTAAAATGGCCACGACTCCTACTACCTCTAGGTTCTAGCCACATCCAACCACTTAATTCAGCGACCCTCCCAGCCCCCAAAGAAAAATCAAACCAGGTACTTTCTAGCCTCTCAACCCTGGCATAATCATGCATTTTCTCCCTCCATCTTTCTAATCCGATTCATAGCCTAAGATTCATCTCCGATATCATTTCCTGGGGTGGAGCCTCTCGGACGCCGCAAAAATGAAGAGCAGTCTCCACATTAATCCTCCAGTGACAGCGTGAACATATTTCAACACATTACACGGGCCTCTATTATCTGCTAATGTCTAGCTTTCCCATTATATGGCATGGGCCTTTAAAAAAATTCTTAAAATCTAGTTGGATGAGTGAATGTAAAGCGTAAATATGCAATAAACACACACACACACACACACACACACACACACACGCACGCCCACACACACCCTACAGAGGTCTGTTTTGACCTACGACTGATAGAAAAATGGAAACAAAAAACATCAGCCCAGTGTTTTTCCTTCAAGATGGTAGAGAACGTCTTAAAATAGTCCCCCACAAAAGCACTCACATTCACAGCCTCGAATCTGAAGGTGGGGCTACACCTAGCGCAAAAGCAAAGGACAAAAGACTCGAACCTGGACGCTGAGATGTCCCGGCCCTAATCTCCCACAGTAGGTCTCTACACAAAGGTTTCAACCCGTGTTAGAAAACCCGCACCTGCTGCCTTCAATCCGCGGGGCCACGCCTCGATGGTGAAAGGTGACCTGAGGCACTTCTGGGTACTGACCAGAAAAGACGAGGAAGAAAAAGGGAGGTGGCTAAGTGGTATTAGTGGGTATCCAAAATGCACGCTTCACCCCCGCTCGGCCGGGCACAGCCCCCCACGCCCACCCCTCTCGCGGCGCGTTCATCCCGGCCAAGGGTGAGACACGACTCCCGCCCACGGGCGCTGGCAACTCGTCTCCCACCCGGGACCCTGCGCCGGCCCGGGGCAGCTACCAGCCACCACCAGGGCGCCAAGGGCTACACCTGTCAGGCTGCGGCGACGCTAGGCCCCGACACGGCCGGGGTTAGGTGGCCGAGGCCGTCAGGGGCGCCTCGCTCACCCCTGTCTCGGCCCCACGCCTTGCCTCCTCGCTTTCCCCATCCGTTTTCTCCTCAAACAAAGGCACTCCACCACCCACCGCCATTTTTCCTTACCTCAAAAACCACCTCTTCGTCAAACTCCGGTGTCATCCTTCTCCGCCATGCCACCCGCCTCAGCACGATGGGAAATGAAGGCGGGAGAACAGGCTGCTCCAACGCGTCTGTTTCAGCCCGATCCGTGGGGCCTGGAAACTACAGTCCCCAGAATGCCTCGCAGCTCATGCCCGCTTTTCAGACCCTCTTATTGGAGAAGAGCATGCGTGCGTGGGCGGGAGGGGCGGGAACGAGATGAGGTTTGAGCCCCCTGATTGGAGAAGGCTGAGGCTTTTGTCTGCCTTTTACAAGCTGGGACTCACAGAGGGCGCCCGGAGCACTGATTTCTCGGAGCCGGGGACGGGCATTCGTCAGCAGGAGCGCGTGCGCGCAGCTCGTGCCCGCGGCTGGCTGTGGACCCGGAGCTTGGCGCGCACGCCCGCCTGCCCGGCGGCGGCGGCGGCGGCGGCGGCGGCGGCGGCTCGCGCCCGGGAGCGCAGCGGGGACCCTGGGGCTGGCCGCTTCCTTTGTGCGGCGTTGGGGCTCCGCCGCGGGGCCGCGGGACGGGATGCGGGCGCGGCGGGGGGTATTCTCGTGTGCCCAAACACCTGAGACAATGAACTGAAAGGGACCCATGAAGTGAAGGAGGCGAGCGGGGACGTGAGCCGCACGGGAGAACCATGACTTCGGCGTCGGGTAAGTGCAGACGCTCGCGCTGCGCTGGAGAGTTTGCCGGGAGCGCTGCTGGTCTGCGGCTCGCGAGCAACTTTCTTCTCTGGGGTGCGTGAGTAGTGTGCCCTCTACCTTCCCGAAAAACCTCAGCAAGTGCTGCGTAGAAGGGATTGCTGCGGGATTTACTCGTCCCTTACCGCCCAGAGGAACTGTTTGGAGATCCGTGAATGTCCCGGGATTTCCCTTCAGAGGGGGCCAGGTGGAATACGAAGTGTAGGGAGAATAGTTGCTTTGTCGCCTAAAACCTGAGCGACTTTGCTCTTGCGTGTGAAAATAGTTTAGATTTCCATGTTAAGAAATCAGTTATTCTAGGAAAGGGCAGTCAGTATTCCCACGCTTTGACTCGGTGACTCTGTGTTGAGTCGCTTTAAACTTGGTATCTGACTGCAAACCCTGCCCTCATTAGATAAAGAAATTTAGACGCTTAACCGAGGTCCTGGTGGTTTTACCCCTGTTATCTCAGGAGCAAAGGAATAGGATGGCCGATTGCAAATGTTTGCTCCCTTCACCCTATTTCTTTAGTGTTTACCTAGTTTGGGGGAAGCAAAACCTTTCTTTCTTTCTTTCTTTTTTTTTTGTCTGCCTTCCATAGTCCTTTCCTCTCATCCAAATGACAAAACCTTTGTGTGAATTTTGGGCAGTTCTGGACGTTGTATTTCTGAGCATTTCTTGGGGAACAGTTCTTATTTTCCAAAATAATTACTAAAGTGGTGTTCAATCCATTTCAGAATATAGGTAACTTTTTAAACCAGAACTTAGTAATTTCTTAGTATAGAGGGCTTTTTTCCCCCTGTTCAAATTTTTGTCCGTGTTGAAGGGAATAAATTTAAATTAGAGATTTTAAAGTAAAATAGTTTAAAACTTCCCCTTTGAGTTACTTGTACAATCAGCACTTAAGTAACACATTAAATTTTCTTTGCTTTTCTAGGCATTTGTTTAAAATTCCTGCAACTTTAAACTGTCAAACAGCGCTCTAATGTTCTGGTTTGTATTATTTCTAAAGCCTAGGTATATTTGAGTATTGCATGGCTAGGGATAATCAGATTATAACTAACAAGACAAGAAGGTAGCCAATAGAAATAAGAAAGCAAGGTGTTGTGAATCTTTCTCTTTTGATGTTGTATGTACATGTATCAGATATGCCATCATACACTAGCAAAGTTATGTTATTTTGAACATGTTTTCCTCAACAAAGGGAGGCTTTCTTCTGATTTAAGGTGAATTATTTTCATCCTAAATTTCATTCTAATTGTTCAAGTTTTCTTTTTTACTGGACCAGTCTAAGTTATTTAAATTTAAAGTGGTTGGAATTTTAAAAATCCTTCCATTCAGTTTTAATTTTCCCTTTTTGAGGGTGTCAAGTAAATTCAACATATTAATTCCTTATATGTATCAGTTTTCAATTCCAGTCCTAACAGTTTGTAATGAACAGGTACACAAGCATTTAATTTGACATTTAAATATGTAAACCTAATTTCTAGGACCCAATCTGGACATTTATTACTCTTTCTTTTCAGTTAGCCTACAATAATGCAAACTGTTTTTACATTTTATCAACTCTACAATTAAAGAAATCCACAGACATTTTTGTGGTGTTTAAAAAAGGGATGCTTCCTGTGTTGGTTAGTTGGTTTGTATCATGGCTCACTGAATTAGTTGGTTTTTAGCTTGGCTTGCTGAGACTCATTAGCTACTTTTTTGTTCACCCATCTGTTAAGATTTATTATGGTTCTTTCTTGTATCTATGGGGAAAATGGAAGAGAACTGGGGTTATCTAAGTTATATGTATCCTGAAAAAGAGTTTGCTGTTTTTTGTCTTTCTTTCTTGCATCTGTGGAATAGTGGGACCTTAATGATTTTAGAATTATTCTAGAGCAGAATGTGGAAATGGAAAGATATTACAAGGGTCTGTTTTATTTCTTTTTTAGCATGTGCAGGCCACTGTCTTAATGTCTGTTATTTGCTTTTTGGCTGGTTCAATAGCCGAGAAGGTGTACATGTGAACCACAGCCATCTGTGTATAACAGATGACGAGTGTATTTATAATAGTTGGTAATACGGTGCAAGTGCTTTAGTTTCTTACCTTATTTTTCCCTGTAGCCAAACAGCTGTGTAAATAAAAGATTTGCTGCTTTGCTCTAAGAAATTTTGGGTCTGACTGTTGATGCAGTATTAAGATCCAAGAGGTGCTGGATTCATTTCTAAACATTGTGTACTTATTTAAATAGTTTGACACTGGTACATACCATAATACAATGGCTTGTTATTTTTTGAGTTGGGTTTCTTTCAAAGTACAACCACTAAAAGAAAACAAAACAAAACAAAAAACAAAACATTTCAGATATTATTGTACCAATTACTTAGTTGGACACTTGTTCCTACCAATCATTAAGGACTTATTCAATAAAGTTATTGAAGTTGATTCCTGATAACTTTTCAAAATATTGTTCTCACGTTAAAATGGGTATTGTTTTTTTTTTTTAATGAAATTTCCTGTTACTGAGACATATAGAGACTATGGCAGCTCTGACTATTCCTAGGCCCTGTTTTCAGCACTGAAATATAGCAGTGATGGAGATAGACGAATTCCCTGCCCTTCTGGAGCTTATCTAAAGGGGTGGAAACAGCACAGGGTGGGTAGTTCACATGGAGTGAAGAGGCTAGAGACTATCAACCATAGCTTCTCCTGAAGTAAGAGGGCTTTAAAGACCATCTAATCAACTCCCCCATTTATCTGTAGAGAAAATGAGGCAGCACGATCTAAAGAGAGGAGCACAATAGGTTAGCTTACTTCCCTAAGTTATGGTATTGGTTGGCTTCGTGTAATATATAGCTGGCTAACAATGGTAGGCTGAATTTGACAGTTAATTCTTTAGCGTGCATCCTCGGCACTAGGTACATAATGTTGTGCTATATTTATTCAGAATCAACCCTATGTCTGTACTGATATATAGTTAAGTGAATTTCCAGGCCACTAAGGACAGGGATTTAAGTCTCTTGGAAGCAGCCTCACGTACAAAACACATTGAAAGAAAAGGGTAAAATTGGTACCAGAGAATAAAAGACTGTTTAACTAAGAATCAAAAATTGATCATTCAGGAATTGAAAGATTAATTTGATGGGAAATTTTAAACATTACTATTGTTTCTTTAAAAATCCCCAAGGTAGGATATTTCAAGACTGATTACAGAAGTGAAATCAATGTGACAGGTCTGTCATTTTTCATTATTTTTAGTAAGATGGAGGGAGAGGGATTGGGAAGAGGCCCTAGGGCATTCCTTTTTCCTCTTAAGATTTAACTTAATAGGTCATGAATTAAGATTTATCACTAAACTTTGAAGAGTTTTACAAGGTTTTTTTCCTGCCTTGAAAAAACCCCACAAAACTCTAATAGCCTGCTCATTGAGCAGCTAACTGAAATTGTATAGCTTTAGAAATTTATATTGTTAACTTTGAAAATATTTTATTATCTTTCTTATTTCTGATAACCCTTTACCCAGGAATTGAGTGAGAAGATTTGCTATTATGTTGTCTTGGATAATACAGGGGATTTGGGAAATTCTTCTTTGATTGATAAAAGGGAGTTGAGCACCCTATTCTATTTTTTTTATAATAATATAAAAAATACAATATCTAATTTAGTATTGTCATTAATTTCCTTTATTGAAAAGAAAGTCACCACCAAATGAAATATCAACACCACTGTATATTTAAGTAATTAACAATATTTAGCAGTCCTTTGCAGCAGATATTTTGAAAAATTAATGTTTTTTTCAATAAATTAAGTTTTTATTAAGCATTAAGTCCAGATATAAGAAAAAAATATAAGAAGTATAAGATGAAACATTTTCTGACCTCAAGTCTCCATGGAAAAAAATTTTTTTTCTCATTTTTTTTCATATTCCCTGTAGAAATAACACTAGGTCATAAGTGGCAGAGTAGGTGGAAGAACAGCTACCTTCTACCTTTTCATTTTACAGCTTTCTGTATAAAGCTTTTATTAAGTTCCTAGAGGCTAGGAGCCAGGTCTGTATAAATCTAGCACAGTATAAATAGGTATTCATTAAATATTTTATTTATTTATATATACTGAGGAAGAATTACTACATTGTGATAATCTTTTAAATGCACTGAAACAGTGACTATTAATGAAGGGTTCATAGCAGAATTATCTGTGGAACTTAAAAGAAACACACACGTCCAGGTTCTATCTCCAAAGACTCTGCTCATTTAAATCTGGGGTGGGGCTTGGACATGTGACTTTTTAAAAAAATGAAGCTCCATGAAGGATTATAATGAAAATTCCCAATTGATAATCTCTGCACAGAGAAATATCACCTTTATTATAAGCCTCAAATAGTATTCCGTTTTAAAGTTTAGAAATTTTCTGATGCCTGTACTCCTTTTTAAGTTTGTTTTGGGGTTCTGTCTGTTGAAGTAGACAAAGCATTGATAAAAGGCATTTATACAACTCTACTGAATAACATTGAGGTAGAAGAAAACTACTGGTTTTCATGAGAAGCTTAAAGAGTCCCATCCTACACTGGCCTTATGCAAATTCAACTGTCAGCCCTCAGCAAATAAAACTGAAGTGTACCTCTTTCTAAATGCGTTCCAAACAGAAGCCAATTATTTCATTTAGTGTCAGCTGAAAGTATGGTGATCTGTTCTAAAGTTGGAGGAAAACTGGTAGTATTGGACTTAGTAAGAAATGTGCAGTATACCCAAAACTAGTCTCTTGGGATTTAAGGGCAATTTAAGGAATTTTCAAGAGTAGCATTGACTATATGCAATACAACATAACCTGCCTAGTAAAATGCAGGCTCACCATATTGTTACAAGCAAATGTGTTATCAAATTTAATCATGTATCATCTTTTGCTTTGGTTATTTTGTCACCAAATATTATTTTTTTCTTTCTAGAAATTAAGAAGCCACCAGTGGCTCCCAAGCCAAAGATTGTGGTGGCAAATAATAAGCCAGTTCCACCTCCTGTTGCACCTAAACCTGATATCGTGAATTCTAGTGTTCCACAGTCAGCAAAGAAAATCAAGCCAGCAATAGCTCCAAAACCAAAAGTTCTAAGAAGTTCACCTGTTCAAGACATCGGGCAATCACCAGCAAAGAAAAACACTATGAAACTGAAAGAACATAGCCAGGAATTACCTGAAAACACTGACAACTTTAATTGCAAAAATCTAGGGAACAAGAGCAGTGATTATATTTTACCGATGTGTTCCTGCAGTTCTGAGTGTATCCATAAGCTTGGGAATAGAGGGAATTCATGTGTAAAGCAGCTCATTTTAGAGCCCTTAGAAATGCATGAAAATTTAGAAAACAGTAAAATTGGTGATTCCTCCTCAAATAAAGAAACTAGGAATAAATGTGATTCTCTTGGTATAAAGGGAAAGAGCCAGAGTGGAGTAGTTTTAAAGGCAAGCATCTTAGAAGAGAAGCTCAAAGATGTTCTAACGCAACGAACGTCACCCTTTAGTTCGCCACAGAAACACAGATCCACTGACAACCCCGAAATTAACGGTGGCTGTAAATCCAAAAGGCAATTCAGAATTGAATTTTTAGAATTGTCATCATCCCTTTCCAGGTTTGAGAAGGTTCCTGAACATCACTGTCACCTACAGTCTCCTAGTGATGAATTTCAAAATTTTGGAACTTGTCAGGATGGCAGTGAAAAAAGCTGTAGTTGTTTTCACTCATCCAATCAAGAAGCTCTGGAGAATGATAAAAGGAGTGTTTTTATGTCTTCAGATGGAGTTAGTAAGAAATCAGAAGTTGAAGAACTTGGTCCCTTAGAAATTCATTTAGTACCGTATGCCAAAAAGTTCCCAACTCCCAAACCCAGGAAGACACGTACTGCTCGTCTGTTTCGCCAAAAGCATATAGATACTACTAGTGAAAGTACCGAAGAACCAGAGAATTCAGACAGTAGCTCTTCTTGCCTTGTTGAAAACAGTTTGAAAGATAGTGAAATAAATGTTGTTTATCAGAATGTTTTGTGTAACCAGGAACAGGTAGACAAAGTGAAGCAAGAAAAGAAAAGTGAACTGAATCGGGACTCCAGCAGTGACAGACAAGACTTGATCAATTCACAGAAAACTTTGTGCCATGAACCTTTATCCTTTGAACAAATGGCACCTCCCTTAGATGCTAACTCTAGTTTGAATTCTGGTAGCAGCACAGTAGATGGTCCTATTATGTCAATTGTTGTGGATAAAGACACCAGTTTTATAAGATGTAGTACTCTCTCTATGAGCCTCCCCAAGCAGCTCAAATTAACTAGCAGTGAACATTTGCCCACTGCCTGTAACTTGGGAGCATCTGCCCCTCAAATGCAAAAGGAATCTACAATAAAAGATGAAAGTTCCTCAAGAATTGTACCCAAAAAACCTCAAAGACACAGCTTGCCTGCTTCAGGAGTACTTAAAAAGGCTGCCTCAGAGGAACTTGTGGAGAAAAGTTCCTATCCCTCAAATGAAGAAAAAATTTCAGAGGAGAGTCTAGAAAGAAATCACCTTCAGCATTCATGTGCCAAAAACCATAGTATGTTATCCTCCCTTGATATGCCTAAACGGGCTTCAGAAAAGCCTGTATGGAAATTACCTCATCCTATTTTACCCTTTTTAGGAAACCCAGAATCCTTGAAATCTGTCACCATATCCTCAAATAGTGAGACCTCAACTGCCCTAACCAAACCTAGAGCAAAATCATTATCTGCTATGGATGTGGAAAGGAGCACCAAATCTTCCAAAGACTCTCAAAAGAAAAACTCTTTGAAGAAGTTGCTCCACATGAAACTGTCCATCTGTTTCATGAAGAGTGACTTTCAGAAATTCTGGTCCAAGAATAGCCACCTCGGAGACATGAGCCCAGACAGCTCCTTGGGTGGGGAGCAGAAAGGAATTGAAAGTGATTGGCATGGATTGTTGGTAGAAGAGAAGAGAAGTAAGCCCATCAAGGCCTATTCTGCAGATAATTGCATTTTGGAATCCCAGAAAAAGAGAAAGAAGTCTCGGGGCCAGATCAGCACAGCTAGTAGTAGTCCCAGAGCTGAGTCTTTGGATGACCAAATGCTCTCCAGGGAATCATCATCTCAGGCCTCTTACAAACCCGTTACAAGTGGCTTTGGACCGGAGTATGAAAACATATGCCATTATGAGGAAATACCGGAGTACGAGAACTTGCCATTTATTATGGCTGTAGGAAAAACTGCAGAGTTTGACTGGCAGAATTCCAGCAGCATGGAGGATGCTGATGCAAATGTGTATGAGGTAGAAGAGCCATACGAAGTTGCCGATAGCCAACTGCAACTTGGGCCCAAACATCAGCTTTCCAGGTAAAACTTAGGTGTCAGATGGGCATTCTTTTTTTGCATGCATTATTGCAGTTAACCTTCAACAGCCCTGTGAGATGGGTACACATGGGGGAAATCACTTGGTGAGAAACTGGTTCAGTTAAGCATATATTAGGAAAAACATATTCCTGATTTCTATAATGAGGCTGAGCATTGGTCATGGTAACTGATTCTTTGATGCATTCAGTTATTTGTGATTATTTGTCTTTTCTTCAAGACAGCTGGTAGAATGGATCCTTAAGCACTCTCTATATATACTTAAATATTGATTAGTTATAAAATTCTTACTCAAAAGTGCAGTATTCTTTTATCTAATGGTTGGAATTTGTATTTGCAATGCAAGCTTGGAGCAGTTGACCTATTTAAAATTCGAACTAGGACCAACATAGTTACTCCAAGGAATTCCTGGAGCAGAGGTTCCAAGGCATCAATTCAAATTATAGCAGGGAACCTAGGGCAAGAAATTGTCAAATTCCGTAAAGTTTATTTAGTAAATGGAAGAAAGCTGTGAATGATTGAAATCCCTGTTTTAACATATGATGCCCTCGTCAGGTAAAATACTCAAAATTTGCAGATGTTATCACCCTTTGAAGATTACTTATTTGTCGAAAGCTTATTGCTGACCTCAGATGACTATAAGAAAAATTCAAGAAACACGTAACTATCTGTCATTCCTTCCCCTGAAATACCCACTCTGTCCCTTTTATGGAACTCTTGCCTGTCCGTGATGGACTGGCTCTGTCTTCACTGGCTTCACCAGGTTTCCACTGTTATTCTGTAGAAGTGTTCACTTCTTATTCTGATTTCTCAGTCCTACTGGGGTGTCCTCACAGTCTTTTAACTCAGTCTGTCTTAAGATATGATTATTTGTGGTTACGTCTAATGTTCTGTATTCAGTTTTAAGCCCATTCGAGAGTTCTGATTTTTATTTTTTTATTCTGCATGGGGCCAAGTAAGGGGCTTATTAGGTGTTTCATCTGTGTTGGTTGGGTCTATGAGTGATAAATGAAAAAGAGGCCAAGGAAGCAGCCGCTGCAGCTGCTTTCCTCTCTCCATAGTCACAAAGGTAGTTTTTGCTTTGTGTTCGAAATGTTTATTTTGTGTTTAACAAGAAGTACACAGACCTTTTTTGTTCAACATTTATTTGAAGTCTTCAGATTTCTGTTAGGCCACTAACTGCGGGTCTTTGAGTACTCAAGTCTTAAATATGACTTTTATAGAAATATTAACATACCTGTCACGTAAGGACTAAGAAAAATTATTGGGTGAATTGAGTAAATAACATTGTCAAGCAAAACTTTAATCAGCCTACTAAGTAAAATTGATTTAACCTCTTTTAACTTTCAGATGCTTTTCTGGCATTTTTCTTTACCAATTATCTTCTCTGCCCTTTATTCTCATACCTATAAAAGGCTCCATACCTCCCTTGTCTAATTTTTCTCATAGTTGGCTCTATTCTGTTTACATCATTCTACTCTCTGAAAGTTGGTACCTAGGCAAAGCTTCTTTCTTGGCATAAATATTTTGACTAAGAATAAGAGTCAAAATATCCAACGTTCATTTAAAAAAAAATGTATATTTTTATGTCTGTTCCTCCCCATGGAAGAACATACTTTTAATAGTGTGTGTGTGTTAAACAGGAATGAATTTTAATTTGGCTTTTTCATGATATACTACTATCTTTGGCTAAAATGAAGTTTTATTCTTAAAACTGGAGGTTTGGCCTTTGGGGAAGGTTCCTTGCTGCCCCTGAGGCTTAACTCCCTAGGGTTTATCTCCCATACAGGCTCCCCACTTCTGGAATTTGTCCTTTATCTGGCACGCTTCTTAGGTAGTTAGGGCTGGTATGAGGGGAACCAGGCTAGATGGGGTTAAATTTTGTAGCCAGCCGGGGCAGCTGGACAGCATTCATAAGGGGGGTTCCTTCTGGAGGCTGCAGGAAACCGAGGGTGGCTTTGGGAGGGTTGTCAAGAAGGGCAGCCTAGTGAAAGTTGGTGAGTTCTGCTTTGGAATTCAGCTTTGCACAGAAATTTTTGTTTAGGCCTGGAGCGGGAAGCGCTGCACAGGCTTGAGACTCCTGAACTGTGCCAGCTGAATCAAAAGCCCCCAGTCATAAGGTCAGACTAACAGAATTGCCTGGGAGGTTGTTTCCTTTGTAAGCAACGTTGAATAGACTGGGAAAGCAAAATAGAAACCTTCCTAAGGAGGACATCTGTACACCCTAACGAAAGGTCAGTGAGAAGCAGGCCACGTGCTTCAGGTGGGAGGAGCGGATCAAAGCGGAACCTTGTTTAGTAGTTACTGGCTGGTGAAAATACAGACCTGTGGCTTGGAGTAATTAATTCAAATCCAACACCCTAGGGTTCTAAAAAGATAAGGAAAAGTGCAAATCTGAGCGAGGTTTACAGTTTTTCTGCTGGAGTAAATCAGAAGAGTGTCTACCAGGTTCTCAACCCTCAAGAAAGAGTCTGCTTACCAAGGTTGACAGAGAATCACTAGTTCTACGATTGTATGTATATAACCAACCAAATTCTGGGCTAGTTAATGTAGTTAATAGACAAACTTGTGGGTAACCCATGTGGCCAGCTTCTTTAGACATGAAATATTTCATAAATCCAACCTCTTAAAAGTTACAAGTTTCTAACAACATGTTTGTAATGTATCAGGAAATATTTGTAGAGTCCCCATCCCAAACAGTTGTTTTCTAAAAGTTGATGATAATATGGAATTCAGAGTACATTTCCCAAAGAAACCATGTTAGATATGGCAGTTAAGGACCCAGTTTGGCCCCAAATTATATTACCCATTACTGTACTAGCCTGGTCTCCAGCCATGTCAATTCTTGCCTCTGCACCTCTGTGACCTTGGTGCAAGCTGGGGTTGCAGCCAGAGCATTGGCCAGTGTTGGGCTGAGCACAGGGGGTGCTGGGGAGGCCCTGAGCAACTCCACAGGGTCCCAGGCAGCTGGGTTTCTGCAAAGGGTGAGGTAACTAAGGAAGAATGAGGAAACTGGGAGCTGGGCTTGCTGTGAGCAAGACTGTTAGGCATTGAGAGTGATAAGGAGAAGGGAAGGGTGGGGTGGTTGGGAAGTCGTATGCAGTAGATTTTCTTTCCTTCCTTTTCTCTTCATTATTCCTGTCCCTTCTTTCTTTCCCTCCCCATTCTCCATTGCTAAGAGCTTGATTCTGCTCATTTGAGATTCTGATACCAGGCCAGAGTGACCAGAAAGGGAGGGTGTAGGGGAGTGAGGGAGTGAAAGGGTGAAGGGAGTGGTTGGAGATAGGGAGGAGCACTGGGAATTTCCAAAGTGGGAGGGGATGGAGAGCCAAATGTGAGGATGAAGGAGGGAAGAAGGGAAGGTTCCCCATAGCTGTAGAGACAGTAGCTTTAGGTGCTTCTAAATAGGTTGTAGTTTGGTCACAGCTCTGGGTTCTCAGAAGCAATTTTGTTGAACTATGATAGTGAGCTGCTCTGCAGTGTTCCAGTGTGATTTGGGCACAGGTATGAGTCTTCTTCCCTGGCATGTTTCAGGCATATAATAAAGCTAAAGCAGCCTGTAGGTGATGGTCCATTCTTTTTCACTGGTGTGCGGTGATGCGTGCTCAGTTACTACTGCTTTTAGAAGTTTGATTTTTCATTGGGCAGTTCCTAAAATGTGGGCGTTTGATATGAAAAGGTTATGGACAAATCAGCAAAATAAATATTTCTGAATGTTGAGATTTTACTCTTGAAATTATAGCAGATTTCTTGATTCTATAACCAAGAAAACTTTCCCTGGAAACATTCTAGGTTTTTCTTCTGTTTCAGTTTGTTCCTATTAGAACTTTAAAGTATGATGTTGGGGTTTCCCTAAGTAACCTAACAAACCATCAATTTATTTATTCCACAAATATTGACTATATATCAAACACTGTGTTATCTCAGGGAACTTCTGTCCAGCGAGGTGACAGACAATTATAGCATAATGTGATTTTATTACTCCAGGCTCTGTCTGAGGTGTGTGTCCTGTGGGGAGTATTAAAGACAATTACAGTGTTGGTGACACTTGAACCAAGGCTTTTTAAAATGGGTATGATTGGGTTTGGTATTTAAGAGGTGTTTTCTGACCTTAGGGAGAGCATTTCAGGAGTGCCCTGTGGGGAAAAGGCAGATTACAGATTGAGAAGCACTGAGAAGAGAGGAAGTGGAATCAGCTAATGTGGACTGCTTGCTGTCCCTTGAAAAATTGTCCAGACATTACTGTCACTTGACAGGTTTGATTTATCTTTTGGCCTTTCTCAATAATAGGATTCAAAGAAATATTGAAATAAACTTCAAAATTATTATTTTTTAATTAATGAAGGGATCCTCATCTCTGATGAAGGGAGGTACTAAGGTTTTTAGTTCTTAGTTTTTCATTTTAAATACAAAACTGGGCTAAAGAGCTGTCAAATGGCATTATAAGTTATGTCAGATCCTGTTATGGCATTTGTGTTAAAAATCATCAGACCTGATCTAGTAGACATCTCTAACATATATACCATATATATATGTTGGTATATACCAACATATACCACCATATACCACATATGGTGGTAGTGATACATTTTAATATAATGATTAAAGTATAAATTAATAGCCTAAATGAGCATTTCCATATTGCTATGCACGTGGGGGTTGGGAAAGACCCATATATTGCAACAGCAGCCTTTTCCTGTGAGTTATTTTCAGCATCAGCTCAGGAAATATCAAAAATTTGTATGGCTCCTTAACTTTATGTTTCTTGTGTTGGAATCATAACCACACAGTTTTGGCAAATCTGTTTGTTTACATACTTACCCTACATTTGAAACTGCAGTTAGAAGCATCGGATTTTATTTCTTGGCTGTAAAGTGATTCTTCTTTCCTTTTTAAATAAAGTTATAGAAATTAGTTAAATTTCACTATTTTATTCAGCTTTATTCCTTTGGTCTCATCTCCTGCCAAAGCAGATGAATGACATTTTAGCAACTATATATGTTGTGTAGTAGAAACATCATTTCAAACTTTTAGAGACATATATAAATATAAAATATATTTATACAATGTATGTGTGTGTGTGTGTTTGTGTCCTGCTTGGTAAAAATACATTGCTTGCAAATAGCTGAAATTTTGGAGAAACAGAGGTGGCAGTATTATTTTTAGACAATTGATTAGAAATGTTTTTTTTCCGTTGCTGGGTTTTTGTTAAATTTTTGAATAATAAAATAATTTTAAATCTTATAATTTATCCAAGGATACAGTGATTCTTTGTTTATAAAATTAGTACTAATTTCATCAGTAAGACAGAAAATGAGCTTCTGGCCTACTTTCTGGAGAAAAATTCCCAATGTGAACCTTTTGGGAAAGGGGAGGTAAGGGTAGACAAAAAGGGAGGGCCCTCTTTCTTTTCCTAAATATTTGTAATTCCTGTAAGGATGTGGTCAGTAATGCTAATCAGGCAACCCACCAATGTGTGAATGGACAAATCAATCAGGAGGATGTTTGGGACTCAGAATGCATTTTTTTGCAGCAGAAATAACCATGAGTAGGAGTTAGTTTCCCAGCCAACGTGCATGAAAATATTTAGCTTCTAATATATGGAAAAAAAAAATGCAATGGAAAGGAATAGGAAAAGAGACTGTGGTAATAATAGAACAGAGCAATAATATTAAATAAATTAAATAAATAGTTCTTGTGATTTTTGAATGCTGGTCCATTCAAGGAGGAAAGGGCTAGTGCGCTGAGGAAAATATTAAAAAGGGAAGGAACAGGATGAAGGGGTTGGGGAGGTGAGTTCTTTGGCTGTGATCCTCCGTGGTGGCTCAGGGAAATTCCGGATCTGGGCTCATATTCATAAGTAAGGAATGAGTGAATTCATATTTCAGGTGTTCGTAAGTCAAGTAATGCCCATGCTTGTAGATAATTTTTCTAAGCTTTCTGTGTTCTTCCAGACGTTTCTTTTAAATTTATCATCTTTTCCTGCAGCTGCATAGATTAATTTGGCATTTAGGGGAAACGCTTATGGGCTTAAAAAAATACAAGATGTTTATATCAGCCTGTTTTATACTAACTTTCTTAAAAGTATATTAGGTTCAAAGAACAGTGTGAATTATAGCACATTTGGGTGTGGAAGCTACAAAACACTATTGACGTTTTTATTAAATGCTGACTTTAAATTTTAAATCCAAGGAAGGAACTGCATAGTTTCTTTTGGTGGTGTAGAAAAACTACTTTGGTGGTTTAGTCTCTGTCTGATCAGTGTTGGTGGATCTCTGAAGAGACAAAAAAAATTATTTGCCAGTCGTTTTGACATTGGGCAGTGATAATTCTTCATTGGAGCTATAAAAATAGGGTAGTCAAATAGAAGTACTATGATAATAATTACCAGAAAGAACAGCTATCTTTTGTAGTTTTCTTTCCCAGATTGCTCATCCTTTTTTTTTTTTTTTTTTTTGGTATGTAAGTGTAATTGGAGTAGAGATTGTATTTGGTCCCCCAATACCATTTTATGCTTAGAGAGATTGAGTCCTGGAGGAAAAATGGATAATGATGAAAATGCAATTGATTAGTGGTTCTGAGCTCTAATCTTCAAGGGTCTGTTTACCAGACAGATTTTTTTTTCTTCCCTTATCTCAAAGTATTTTGGGTTTTGCTGCAGGAAAGGTGAAATAATAAACACTGAACAAAGAAAGTCAGCTTCCCCTGAATGTTTAGATAAAATGAAAAGGAAAACAAACACATTTAACCTTTTTATGTTTCAAATGGTGTAACTGCTTGTTCTTTTAGCTCCTGTGGATTCTGTTGAAAACATTATATTTTATTTGGGTCATAACAACTGATACACTTTGGTATATGTGGTACAATTTGAAATAGTAGAAAATCAAGAATAGATTTGCTTTTTATTAAATTTTGAATAGTTTTTTTTTTTTTTTTAGTCTAAAAGGCAGTTGTGCTTTTTTTTTTTTTTCTAATTAAACGAAGGCAAACTGCCACATGCAGCGCCTCATTTGGATCTGTCTGGAGTCTTGGAAGCTTGATTACCCTATGTTCTCCTACAAATGGACCTTAAGAGCTTGTTTGGAGGTTCTAGCAGGGGAGCGCAGCTACTCGTATACCCTTGACCGAAGAACGGTCTGGGAGGGACGCACATGGAGCGGTGAGGGAGGAAGGGGACACCCGCCTAGCCAGACAGATCAGCCGAATCAACCCTGGCGATCAATGGGGTGACAGATGTCGCAGCCAGATCACCCTCACATCCAGGCAGTTGTGATTTTGAGTCGTTTCCAACTATAATTTCAAGTCCAGGAAAATAGATAGATATGTATAAGGAAGAAATAATTGCTAGCTTTTTTTTTTTTTTTTTGTCTTTCCTTTGGTCATTAGGTATATTGGCAGTACAGATAAGAGATTTCAATTTATGTGGCCTTTTCACTACTTAATTTTTCATTCCATAGCTCCACTATTAAAAACATGAGAAGAAATCACAGTTCTTATCTGCTGCTTTGTTTAGCTTGAGGAAGTGTGAGGAGGGAGGGACAGATGGAGTTACAAGGGAGGGATAGATAATGAGATGTTTAGGAGGCCAGGTATGATTTATTTGGTAGCAAACATTTCAGAAATTTTAGTCTTTTAGTAGTTTGGAAGTGAGGAAACTTAAATACAGGCCTTTTTTTTTTTGAATCAAGTAGTTTTTAAATTTGGAAACTCAAGTATGTCTTGTAATGGTTTTAAGTTAAATATCATCACAAAAACGTTAAATTTTAGAATTAAAGACATTTTTACAAATCGTGTAATCCAGGCTTCTCATTCACTGATGAAGCGGAGGCCCAGGGAGGCTCCTTGACTTGCCTCCCACGGCAGGAATGGGAAATGACAAAACTCAGGCTCCAACCTGATTTTTTAAAGCGCCATGTTGCCCTTTCTAATGCTGATATGGAAGCATTATATAGAAAGTCAGCAAGATTTAGAAAATTCGGTGGTCTTAGTTGTTTCAGAAAGATTCAGGGCTGTTACGTCGTCAGCTCTTTTGCTCCCATTGTAAAAGACATTGCTGGCCCCGTCAGGAAGGAGGGAGTGCGGGATTGCACACACGTGCATGCAAATCTGGGATTATATGGCTCCTGTTTAAAACAGTGGTTTGGGGGAGGCGAATATTTAAACTGAGTAGAAACTTTCCTTAATATCTGATGCTACTAATGTATGTTCACAGAACTTTCTTCCCCAAAACTCTCTGGCTCCCCATCAGTCTAATTTTTCCCCCATCTCCACAGAAGTCCATTCAACCAAATAATATCCAGGGATAAGAAATGTTAACATCAGATAGTATGGATTTTATGGTTAATAGTAATAGCTATTTACTCAATACTACTGATAGGCCAAGGATAATGCTAAGAGCTCTTGAATGGGGTATTTGGTCCCTATTGCCTTATATGATAGATATTATCATCTTTTTTTTAAGTTGTTTTCAATTTCCTTTGCTGTTTTTTTTCTTCTGTTTTTTTTTTTTCTCACATGGACAGGCACCAGAAAACCATCTTTTTTTATATATGAGGAAACTAAGACTTGTCAAAGTTAAGTAACCTGTCCAAGGGCACACAACTAATATGAGATAAACTGAGTATGAAACAAGGTTTATGATCTTGAGCTCTCACTTAGACTTATTGATTTTAATATAACGATACTAACCATTGAGAGGGGGTGAATCAGAACATGTTCATATTGTCTGTGCTGTGAGCCATTGGTTTTCCATTATTTTATTTTATTTTATTTTATGTTTAGTAATTGTAGAGGTCTGTGAGAATCTTCTGTCCAGGGGCCCACGATGGACAAAATATTCCTGTCTTCATGTTGTATGTAGAGGGAAAACACACATAGGTGTAAATGAGCATTTTCAAAGGCCACAGATTTTTTATGCAAGGATAGTTCATTGAAACGCTTTTATGGTTAGGTAATAGGTGTTTCAAAGGTTGGAAGCTGAATTAATCATCTCCAATTTGCGTTGGGTCCATTTAGTGGTGGCCACAGTACAAAGCACGTTCCTGTCATTTACTAGTTGCATGTAGATGGTAATGACACAGAAAGAACTATGCATGCCTCATATTTCCCCACTGAATTACATGAGAGCCACTTTTTCACCTGTTATCCCTTTTCCTTATTTTATTCTCACTGTCATGTACTTTATGACCTCTAGAACACTTTAGTTTAAGAGAATTTGCTATATAGGGATCCCCAAAGCAAATAATTTTGTAAAGTTAAACGTCCTTTGATTTTGAGGTCATGCTTTTACTGTCTTACTGTGAAAATAGATTTAACTGAATGGTAAGAGGCCTCCCCCTTCACCCCCCCCCCCAATAGAGGCAGGTGATACACACCTCCAATTAGTTAAAGATTTCTTGGAGGAGGAAGAATTTCAGGAGACTTTTGAATAATGGGAGGTCAAGATCTGGAAAGCTGGGATAAGGGAGGACATTTGGTCAGGGCTGTGAGCTGAGAGCGGCTCTCAGGTAAAGCTGGGCTGGCATTGTTGCCGGGCCACCGTCACTGGTCATTGTCGCTGACTGTGTCTGTGAGGAGGCCTGCAGAGTCCACCTCCAAAGTCAGAATGCTGTGCTTGTGACTTTTTAATTTGGCATTTGTATTCATGATGTTATACTGCAAATAGACTTGTTTTGCTTTATTTCAAGCAAATAAATGCCATAAATCATATTTATAGGAAACATTTTAAAATTCCTTCTGTACACACTCCTGCAGGAGTATTTGCATAAAATACTTACTTTGCTAATTTATAACAGACTTCTCTAAAGCAAGCATGATAAGACCTCTACTTGGCTATTAGAGGTAGATACAGGTAGGTGAAGGTACTCAAGTCCACTGTAATTCTTTTCAAATATCCTATAATTCAGACTTTTAATTTCCCCTGAATTTAACCCAAATTAAAACTTACCCAGAAATAGCTATATAGATGGTCTTATTGTCAGGATGTTTCATTATCAAAGGAGATGCAGGTACAGTCAATTTTTAGTTTCCTAAAGCAAATACATGTATGTTCTATTGCCTCTCCTCTTCTCCTGTGTTATCTGTTAAAACAGGATGGAAGATGGGCAGTGGAGTGACACTGCTCTGAAAGCTGTTGTCATATTAGGAGATGAAATCCTGTGACCTCAATCTGCCAGTGTTCCTGGCTCTTGTGTCTGAAGACTCCTGCCTAATGATAGTTCCTTTCAAAGGTCTCTGATCTCATGTAAACATAGTGGCATTTTAACTGCTGGAGGGAATATTTCTGAGCACTTCTATTCTCTGGTAGTTAATCAGCTACTTCAGAGAGAGTTGAGTTTTGAGATTTAATTTTCACTTTTATAGAAATTAAGTAACTTAATTTCTGTTTGGATAAATCAGAAACAAAAGAATCACCCTTATTATGTCCTTACTTTAGGCTGAGCTCAACATTTGAAAATAGAGGGGAAAAATAACCTAGGAGTCAGAAAAAATTAAGGGCAAGAAATTTGCAGTCTGGTTTATTATCATTTTTAATTGAAATTTTTTATTGGGATAACTGTAGATTCACATATAATTATTAGAAATAATACAGAAAAACCCTGTGTACACTTTACCCAGTTTTCTGCAATGGTAACATTTTGTAAAATTATAGTACAATATCACAGTCAGGATGCTGATATTATACAATTCACTGATCCTATTCAGATTTCCCCAGTTTTAACTGTATTTATATGTGTCTGTCTTTCTGTGTGTATGTGAGTATATAGATCTGTACTCACTTGTATAATTCTCTGTATCCACCACCACTGTCAACATATTTAAAAATTCAGTTCCATCACCACTTGGAGCCCTCTTGTGCCTTTTTTATAATCACACCCATCTCCCTTCTACCCTAGTCCCCAGATCCCTGGCAACTGCTAATCTTTCATTTAAAAAATATGTAAATGGAATTGTGTGATAATGTAAGCTTTCAGAAATATCTTTTTTTTTCACTCGTTGTAATTCCTTGGAGAGTTACGTAATGTGTTGTGTGTATCAGTAGTTCTTTTTTGGTTGTTTTTTGCTGAATTCTATAGTGTGCCTGTACCATGGTTGAAAGACATCTGGACTGTTTCCAGTTTTTGACTGTTAAAAATATTAAGTTGCAGTCACCATTCATATGCATTTTGTTTTTTGCATGAACCTAAGTTTTATTTCTCTGACATAAGTGCCCAAAAGGTCAATTGATGGGTCATATGTAATTGAATGTTTTATAAGAAACTGCTTAACTCTTTTCCAGAGCGGCTACACTATTTTGTATTCTCACAAGCAGTGTGTGAGTGATTCAGTTTCTCCACAGCCTTGCCAGTATATGCCGCTACTTTTTATGTTTAGCTGTTTTGATAGGTCTCATTATCAGGTTTATTTTTTTTGTTTGCTTTTTGCGTAGGCAGGCATGGCGCAGGGAATCGAACCAGGGTCTCCGTGGCAGGTGAGAATTCTGCCACTGAGCCACCATTGAATCGCCCCTCATTGTGGTTTTAATTTACATTTTCTTGTTGACTGGTGATTTTGAATAGCTTGTCATGTACTTATTTGCCTCCTCTACATTCTCTTCAGTGAAATGCCTCATCTTTGGTCCATTTTCTGATTGGATTGTTTGCTTTTTTACTGTTCAGTTTTGACAGTTCTTGGCTTATTTTTTTAAGAAGTAATTTGTAGATAAGCATCATTTGTTTCCCCTATTCCTTAGAAAATAAAATTCAAACTTCTTAGCTTAGTATGTAAGATCTTTTGTAATCTAGCCCCAGTCTGCCTTTCTAACCACTTTGTACTTCTTACCTACCTGTACAAAAATGACCAACATTATAAATACTCTGTTCCCTGTCATAGCTTTGTTCCACTGCCTAAGAATCCTTTTCCACGCATATTTCTTGTTCTTTTAGACCCAGTACAAATGTTATCTTTTTTTTTTTTCAGTCTCCCCTTCCAATGTAGGAACTCTGCCTCCACCTTATTACCTTCTATTTGCCTAGTGCCTATTAGAACAGTGCCTGGCACATAGTAGATTTTAATAGATATTTTTGAAGGAATGCATGAGAAAGTGAGTTTTTGAATTCCTGTGTCCCATTCTATGAAATACTGTCTGGAATATCCTATTTACAGTGTAATAATAATAATAATAGCTAACATTTATTGTATTGTTTTACTGTGTACCAAACTGTACAAGGTACCTTCTCCTTGGTTTTCTGCTATTGCACAGCACAAAGTCATCATTCTGTTACCTCTCTCTATTCCACCCCATCCCCCTTCCTCCAAAAAAACCCACATATGAGACTAAATGTAAGAGATTACAAGCATCTTTGCATCCTTGGCCCCAGCAGATACCTGGCACAAAATAGGTGGTCACATCTGAGCAAACAGTTGTCAGATTAAATATTGCTTTTATTTGTGAGGTCAGAATCCAGCTGTATTTCGAGTAAACCTGTGTCCCACTGCCCAAGCTTACAGAATGCACAGGAAACATCTGTTAATTTTGGAAAGCAGTTACACTGATTTGGAGAATTTCTGCTTTTTGATAAAACAAAGCACCCATGGAGTTGAGAAATTGAGTTAAAAAGCCTCACATATCTCTGTCCTTATTAGATTCATGGTGAACATCCTTCCATATTATGGCACGATTGTGCAAGTAACAGTCCATTCCTCTCACTCTACCAATCCTCTTACCAAAGCCTGCAGAAAGGAGGTGTGGGATCTAGATGAATGAATGCCAATCAAAAGAAGTTTTCAACAGTTTAAGTATTACAGATTTTAAGGTATCTTCATGTGGTGTTTAGAAAATGCAAAGAAATATATCATTAAAAAATTCAAAGTTTTATGAAATTCTTTATACATGAAAGAATTGTCCTTGCATTTCATATGTAGTAAGATTTAAGTGAAAACCTCTGGGCAGTCTCTTGGTAGTTTTGGAGTTAGCAAACTTTGCTAAATTGTCCAGAAGCTGAGGACCTAGGGAAAGCCTGGTGAAATTTACATATATGTACACATATGGGGAAATAATTAGAATGATTTAGCTATGGAAGATGGTTTCCCTTGTAGGGTGAATTATCCATATAATTGTCTTGGAATTTGAACGCGTATCTGTTTGCCGAAAGATATCATTTCATGGTCTTTGCTCTGTTGTCTCTGTAACATTTTAGTATGACTTAAATATAAGTATCTGTTGTTATAAACCCCAGTGTTGGTTATTTGGATATCTATATAGAAAAGATGTAAATGTCTTACCCAAGGAGTTAGAAAATCTTTTAGAAAAATATAACTTATAAGAAATAGTAACTTTTTTCCTTTATCTTTTAGCATTTCTGCTGTACAGCAGATAAAATCCCATGTTTTAGCTATTAGGAAATCTGGTAAAATAAGTTTATGGGTTTGTAGAAATAACCTGTGCAAACTATTTAATAGATTGTCTTTACTCTTTATCTATTAAATATTATTTCTAGTTAATAGGTACTTAATATACATTCACTGTGTGCAAAGCACAATGTTTGAGAAAGTGTAAAAGGAACTTTTAAAATAAAAGTTGGTGTTAAGGCTAGTGAAGATTATAAAAGATTTGAAGGTTGAAGTTTCTGTGATTATTTAAAAAAATGAGTTTTGGTCTTTTTAAATTTGACTTTTTTTGTAGAGCAAAATTTAAATAGCAAAAATAAGCAAATATATGAGCTCTGGCTGGGTTCAGGAGATTTTATTTTAAGGTAAAATGAATTTAAAATGTTCTTATACTTAGGGATTATTATTCATTGGTGATGCTTTCATACAGTAGGCTAAAATGAGATCTTAGCTGTTTTCTTGAATGTTCCCTTATTAAGTTAACTCTTGATAGTAATGCTAAGCATTTTTAATTCTTATTGAGCACTCTCTCCATTATGAAGCAAAAGTGTTGGGGTTTTTTATATGCTCTTCTGTACTGTACAAATTAATCTCTTGAGCTGCTTCTTATTTAAATTTTGGCCCCAGTAAATATTTCTCCTGGCTCCTCTGATAATATCTTGTGGTAGATTCCTTAAGTAAAATCTGCGACTATGAACAGAGAATGCTGGAATTTATGGAAGCTTCCATTTAACCATGCCTACTTGACTCTCAGAGAGGAAACATTCTTTCTTCCCTGGGTTTACCCTGCAAAGTAAAGGGAATGTCTCCTTTTCCCTGAGGATGGATAGATCGTCTAGGGAGTTATGAGTGTGTTCATTTATCCCGTCTACAGGAATTATACTGGAAATTGTGGCCATAATCCACAGGCCAACATGGTCTGTTTTCCAACATTTTGGGGGAGAGCTAGATGTGGAATAGCTGCTTTCAACCCTTCCTCTTTCCTTGCCCTGGACCTTTCCTCACTAAATATAAAAACTATTTATGAGGAATGCTTAAAAGAATTGAGATTAATCATTGAGTAGGGAGACTGGAGGTTTTCAATTCTTTATGTATTAATTTTTTTAACTATAAAAGGTGTATAGAATCCTTTTTTTTTTCCAAGTTAAATGTGCTTAAAGTTAAAAATAAAATGCTCCCTTCCTTTCCCCTGATTACCACCCTCCCCACCTACTCAACTCAAGAGAAATGTTTATTGGGTCTTTTTGTTGTTGCTTTGCTGGTTGTGTTCTTTAATATGGAAAGTTTTAGAATGAATGGAAAGTTTGGATGTGGTTAAACTCTTTCCCTTGGGAGGCGATTGTTATCTTCTAGGTACTGAGCCTGACAGCACAGGGCAGGAACCTTGTCTTCCTTTACTTGTGAAGCCTTAGTAGGAAACCTGAAGCTTGCTTACCCTCTAGGAGCTTAATGCATGTTTATGGAATAGGGGCATCTGTGCATAAATGCGTGGATGCAAGGCCCTTTCTCTTTCTGCCCACTCCTTCATTCTATTCTCTCCTCTTTCTTTTCTCACTGTTTTCTGGTATCTTAATTTCTCCTTACTTTCTTCCTTTTCTCTCTCTCTCTCTCTCTCTTTTTTTTTCCGGTGCCTTTAGCCAGTGGCTCAGAGCAGGGAATCAGTGTTTTCAAGTGCAGTCTACTAGACTCTTTGCAGTTTAAGCCAACATGAAAATCTGTATTTAGAAAAGAAATAAGGGTACTTTGCTTTACATTGCAAAATGAATTTCATGTTTCCAAAGGAATCAGCACATGGATTGCCTAAGTAATCACATATGCTTTTTATGCCATTCAGACCTTTCTTCCTGTGCCACTCACAAAGGTTGTTGTTAATGTGATTGTATTTTCCAAAGAGAGATGAGGTAGCTTTTTAAAAAGTGCTTAAAAAAAGAACTGTTTTGCTGCCCTCCTCTTCTGTGTTGGACATGACTTCCATGCCATCCCACATGGCAGTGTGGGACAGAAATCCCAGGTTGAGATGGGGACCTGGCACCAAGGTATTGAGAAAACCTTCTTGACCAAAAGGGGGAAGAAAGAAATGAGACAAAATAAAGTGTCAGTGGCTGAGAGATTTCAAACAGAGTCTAGAGGTTATCCTGGAGGTTATTTTTATGCATTATATAGACATCCCCTTTTTCATTTATGGTGTATTGAAGTGGCTGGGGGGAAGTACCTGAACTGTAGAGCTGTTTTCCAATAGCCTTGTTTCTTGCAGATGATTGTATAATGATATAGCTTTAACAGTGTGACTGTGTGATTGTGAAAACCTTGTGTCTGAAGCTCCTTTTAACTAGGGTATGGACAGATACATAAAAAATATGGATAAAAATAAACAAATAATGGGGGAACAACGGTTAAAATAAATTGGGTAGTTGTAAATACTAGTGGTCAATGAGAGGGAGGGGAAGGGGTATGATATGTATGAGTTTTTTCTTTATACTTTTTTAGTTCTTTTTCTGGAGTGATGCAAAAATGTTCCAAAAAAATGATCATGGCAATGAATAACAATTATGTGATGATATTATGAGCCATTGATTGTATACCATGTATGGAACGTTTGTATGTTAAGAATGTTTTATGTGTTTGTATATTGTTTTATTAATAAAAATATTAAAAGGAAAAAAATATCTTGAAATAAAGTGGGCCACCTCTAAATTATTCACTGTTTAATGTTGGTGACTAAAATTCTTTTAGAAATGAGACAATATTGAGCTTAATTATTTTATGCTCCAGGATATTACTGTACAAGTAATAAGCTACCAGAAAAAAAAAAGCTGTGAAATTAAACAAGGAAAAGAAGCCCCAGGAATGACCCGCTGCAAATCTTTGGCTCATATGACGTAGTGTAGGAGTTCTTTACTCAGACATACAAGCGGGCAGTGAGCTGTTTCACATGACTGATAATGCAGAAGCATCTCTCTGAAGTAGTTTCTATACTGTTCAAGGCTTTTAAGCGTCTACAGTAATTTTTTTTTAATATTATAGTTTATACTATATATAATACTATATATTGTATACATACTATGTAAGTATACGATATATAGTATTTTATATAACATATATAATACTTATTATATAACATAGTAAGTATACAATATACGTATATATAGCAGAAGAGAATACAAGTAAGCAAATTCGCTTTTTATGTTCCAGGTATTGTTATTACTGCATTACTTATATTAATTCTCTTAATCTTCCCCAAGCACTGTCAGGTGTGCACTATTATTATTCCCATTTTATAGATGAGAAAACTGAGGAACAGTTAGGTTAAGAACTTCCTCAATGTTGCTTAGCTAGTCAATGACAGAGCTGAAATTCCAATATAGGCAGTTTGTCTCCAAAGCAGATAAATGACTTCTTGTGAGTCTACAAACTTTTTCTGTGAAGGGTCAGATAGTTAATATTTCAAGTTGTATGGACATATGGTCTCCATTGCAACTATTTAATTCTGCTGCATGAAAGCATTACAAAAGAATGAAAGTGTCTGTGTTCCAATAAAACTTCATTTATGGTCATGGAAATTTGAATTTTATGTAATTTTTACGTCACAAAAATATTTTTCTTGTTTTGAATTTTTTCAGCAATTTAAAAATGTAAAAACCATTCTTAGCTCATGGGCCTTACAAAATAACAGAGGTCAGATTTGCCGACACACTTAATTGTGTATGTGTGAGATGTAAGGAAAAAGTCCATTTGTTTATTAATTCATTCTTGTAAAAAATAGATCAAATATCATCCGATCTGGAGTTACTAGGGGTGAATAAGAAAAAATTCTTGTTCCTTTTGCCATTCTGCTTATTTAGTTTAATGGATCAAGATATCCGACCTCTTCTCATGCCTGCTTTTTAAAAAGTTCTATTTATTTCCTTCCATTGTATATCCAGATATGATCACATTATCTCATTTAATGTTCACAGCAGGTGGTAGTATCTCAATTTTATAGTCTAGGGAAATGTAAAATGAAAGAACTTAAATAGCTCGGCAGTATACACAGCCAAGTGAATGCCTCTATTGAGGAGAGAAGGAATGAAAAGCATTCTTTTACTCCTACAGAGGTATGAAATTATGGTGCTATGTTTGGTTTATGAGCCTCTCAAAATTGAATCGGTTTTTCTCACTTATTGAGCACAAGCTTATTTTCACTTCCCTTCCATTTTCCCTGACCCTAGCTTTCAAAAATATTCCCCAAGTTTAATAGAAATGTTATGATTTTTCTTGGTTTCCCAATAAGCTAAAAATAAATGAGGGGCCTGTCAGCCGTATAGGTAGTGGAAAGATCACTGATGCATGGGATTAAGCGTGGAAGAAGAAACCCGCGTCCTTTCTTTTTTTCTTTTTTTTTTTGACGTGGGCAGGGACCGGGAATCGAACCTGGGTCCTCTGGCATGGCTAGCAAGCATTTTTGCCTGCTGAGCCACTGTGGCCCACCCACCGTGTCCTTTCTTGATGCCTTCCGTAGCCTCCCAGCCTTAAACAAATGGACTTGTACCCATGGTGCTTCCAGAAGGAAATGGGGTCCACAGGAATCTATGGGTTATTGATGATTTATAGTTGGTCTTGAACAGAGATTAAGATATTTCTTATGTGGGTTGTACCTGAGGATGAAAAATGGTAAATAGTTTTTCATGTGTAATTTTTTTAAATAAGGAAGTGGGCTAATATGTTCTGAGCAACAATTTAACTTCCCCCTCTGTCACTTTATTGACTCCCAAGCAACTTACTATCCTCTTTCCCATATCAGTGGGAAATCCCAAGTCCAGGCTGTCATAAATGTTAGCAAATGAGACAGTCGTTTAGATTTGTATAAAATAAAATCTGGAGCTGAAAGCAGATATCCTTTGGGTTTAACTACTGGTTTCCTTGTAATTTTCCACAATTTTGTTATAGTGGGGTCTGTATTTAATGTAGCATTTAACATTCTGTAATATGGAAAATATCACATTTCTGTAACATGTAATGTTAATTTTTAATGGGAAAATTACTTGAGTTTATCACAGCACAGACTGGATGTATATGCAAAACATACTAAGGCATACATGAAGCTAACGTTATACACCTTTCAGTGTTTTTTCTCAGGATAATCCTATGAGAAATTATCAGTACCTGCTTTGTACTTAAGGATCCCAGAGTGTAGAACCCTTTTTGATGGTTGTATTAATAGCCTCCTCTTCAACCCACTGATAAGAGAAGGTTTCCCACGCTTAAGTTATGGGGATGGCCAAACACGTGATGTCCGCCACTGGACAGATGAAATTGACAGCAGTTTATTAATCACATCTGTTCACAGCCGGTGTGGGAGGACACAGCATGCCATGCAGGGCCTGGGGGGTTGTGCTCAGGAACAGAGTGTATAACCAGGGGCTGTGAGAGGCAGGCTTAGTAGTGTCAATAGAATGGGTGACCCCTGGTTCCTGCAAGAGGATGCAGTTGGCTTGTTTGAGTAATTCTGCAGGTGTCAGGGAACTGAAGCCTGCTACTCCTGAATAAGCAGGAGTTGTGCCTGGTCCCCATGATAAGGAGGGTTGTTTGGCCAGGAGACCTTATCCATGGGAACACAGTTGGGAAGGCCTTGCAGTTAGGCCCTTCAAGCTCTCCTGATTTGCCATATGTCAAGGGGACATATCATCCTGGGCCTTAAATTTAGGCCTTATACCACAGTGCTTTCTACTCAGTCACATTCAAGAGCATTACATGGACAGAGGGAGTGGTCACCTTTTCACTGGCTGTTAGGATTAGATGAAAAGACATTAGAGGAAACAATGTGGCATGTGCCGTGGACACGAGCACCAGTGGTCTCCCTGTTAGAGAAAGGAGACAGAAGGTGAGCTGTTTTCCTCTCCTCTCCACATAGCCTCAAAGTCCTGATTGGCGCCTTACCCTAGTGTTAGACAGAACCTGTCAAAGCCAGAAGGAGTCAGGTTTGGATGCCCAGTCCCCACCATGGATGATGATTGTGTCTTCTGTCTTGGTGCTCGCAGTCACAGTCACAACCTCTCTCTAGCTTAGCAGCTGTCATCACACAGAAATGCCCCACCCTACCTCGGGTCAGCTCTTTCTTCACTTCCATCCCTCCCTCCATGCCTTGTTTCCTCTCTAGTCCTCTCTTACTCAAGATACCTTTGTTCTTCCTTCCATTTGCTGGAATCTGTTCTCTCAAGAGACATCACTGCCTTCCCGCCCCCTGCACACCCCACAACCTGACGGGTGTGCTGGTTTCTCTAGCTCTGTAGCTGTTCGTGGCTGTGCACTGCCTTTAATATTTAGCACAAGTTAATTTTCATTTGTTCTTTTTTAGAAAGTCATCCTCACCTTTTTTCGTACAAGAAATTGGGTTATGTGACCTTGGGGTCTGTTAAGTCCAAATTCCATAGGGTAGGGTACAAACTGACAACTCCAATAAAGGTGATTCTGAAGTTGAGTGCAAATTCCCCACGGGAAGCTGGTAGGCTGGGGTTGAGGCAGAAAGATTTCTGATTCTGGAAATCCTCAATTCTGGCTTTTAAGACCATCAGCCAATTGGATGAAGAGACTTCCACATTGCTGGGGGCAATCACCTTTTTTGATTGTAGATGCAATCAGTTATAGAGACAAGTCAGCTGATTAGAAATGGAAATCCATCTAGAAGTACCTTCACAGTAACAAATCAGGCCAGGTCTTGCTGACCAAACAACTGGACAACATAACCTAGACAGATGACACATGAAATTAACCATCACAATATGGATGTATGTATATATGCAAATAGGAAGTGCTTTCATGTAGCCATCCAACCTCATTATTTATTTCTCATGGCCTTTATTTGATCTGATGCTAAGTAACTGCTTTACTTATTACATAATGAGAAGGTAAGGGGGAGAAATAATGTTAATTCCACCCAAACTTTATTTTCTAAAATGTTTTTTTCAGTTAAAAAAAAGCGCCATCGAAAAAAAATGCACCATCTTTGTACAGTGACAAAACTGGGTTGGAAATCTGCTATATTTTATTTGGAAGTAAGTCTGAGGTCAATCAACTGCTTCTCTGTTTGTATGGACAAAGGGATTTATCCAGGAGAAATTGTTTTACAACAGTGGATTCCTCTGTAGGTAGTTAGGAACATCTCAGGCTTGAACCTGGTGTCTCCCAGCTAGCGGGCAAAGTATCCAGGACTGTGAACCCCTTTTGGCTCCTCTTGTGTGTGTAAGATAGCACCAGGAGCCCTGGGGGGCCGTAACCACCCTTCCTCGCAGGTCAGGGAGTTCTCCATGGTCCAGGTGGGGTGCTAGGAGGGACGCCCAGCTCTGAGGTGCTCTTCTCTGCAGCGCAGTCAGAGCTGCCTGGTGCTTTGGTGGTCCTGGCAGGACTGTTGAGTAATCACTGACTTTTTTTCTTCCTATGCTAGTCTGAAGGTAACCCCTCCTACCTATTGTCTAGACAAATATAAAGACCACTTAGTGCTATTGGCTGTCCCCAGAAGGCCCCTAACGGAAGGAAGGGAAAGGCATAGTCTATTAGTTTAAAAAGCTTAAAAGAAAGGCACCTTGAAAATGTGCAGACCTCTAAGTATCTTTCTTTTTTTATTTGTCACTCTGGGGAAGAAATAAACTATCCCCAGAGTTTTGCATCAACCGCCTTTTATAAAACTTCAGTTTCTGTATGTGTGAATGTGTGCGTTGTTTTTGAAAAGGTAGTAATACATCATGATAGAAGTGTTTTTAAAAAGCATCAGTGGGTAAATAAAGTCTGTTCCTTACCACAGGCCTTTCCTACCAAAGGCAACCATTGTTACTGATTTCTTCTGTGTTTTTCCAGTGATAGCCTGTATATATAGAGCTATTTGTAATATACATATATATGCACACAAATACTTTATATATATATATATATATATATATATATATATATATATATATATTAACACAAATGGGTATACACTTTTGTGCCTTAATTTCTTTTGACCTTAACAGTGTTTCTGAGAGAGCAATCTATATTATAGATGCATGTCCTTTTTTAAACCAGTATTGATTAATTCATTGTGTGCATGTACCCCAATTTATTTAACTCGTCTCCTCTAATGGGCAGTAATTGAAATTCTTTCTAAAACTGCTTTTCTTTAGTAATCCTTAATGACTTCATAACTAATTACATATAAGCATCGGAGTAGGCTTCCTTTGTAAGGAACTTTGAAATTCCTTTTTTTTTTTTTAAATCAATTTTGGAGTTGTCCTGTGTGGACTGTATTTTAAATGGCAGCCTTGAGGTGCTGATCTTGATTTTGTTTTTAATCAGTAGAGTACAATTTTAGGAATCCTAGTAATAAATGCATTCCTGGGAAAGGGGATGGAAATGGTATTTCTAAGGATGGAGGTTTTGCTCCAAGAAAACGAAACAGTCTCAATTTTCAAACTCCATCCCTGAAGCCAGTCGTAGTCCTTTCTAACCGGCACCAGAGCCAATTTTAGACAACCCTTGAGTTAGTTCACATTTCGGGAAAACTGGTATTTTTTGTGCTTTCTTTTTCTGAAGCTGTAGAACCTCAGTTTCTAGTTTTAAAGGTATGGTAGTTAGCACTTCTAGAATTCATGAACCGAAGAGTAAAACATTAATAGTATATGTATATTTTATGCTGACAGTTTCTCCTTTTCTTTCTGACAAATTCCTGCTGTGCTATTGCTTTAAAATTTTAGTGATTTTATTTTTATTCTGTGGTTATTAAAGCATTTAAATAAAAAAGCTAATGTACAACCTATACCTGTGTTAAATTATAGATTTATTTTACCGAAATTGTGATAATAAAATAATTGATTATTTTGTCCTGATCTTTAGGCAGGCTCACAAAGAAAGACTAGAATTAATGTGTACGCCTTCTTGTAGGAAAATGGACTTTTTTCATATGTACTTTAATAGGAACATCAGCCAACCACTACTGTGTATATTATTGAAACATCAATGTTTCTTTTTTTGTTATGGTTAGTAATGGAATTCCAGACCTATTAGATGCCTGGTTTACCTCCTAGCACAGAGGAGTCACACATGTTGAACCTGGTAACTGTTCAGGTCAGAGAAGTATGCCTCAGATTTTGTGTTATCTGTTGGCTTTTAGGTTCTGTCACTCTGGCTCTGCACATGCTTAAAATAATAGTGCAAGAGCCTGGGCTGGGAAAACCTAAAAACACAACATAAAATATGAATCTTGCATTATTAGAGAATGAAAATGGCCACATATGGTTCTTTCAAAAGTTGTGCCATGTTTTCTAAGAGAGAGGTGGCTTACTTTTTTTAGAGGTAGTTCCCAGAAAATGATCTGAGTGGGGGATAGAGGAGGTTCCAGAAATACAGTGTAATTGAGAAGAAGATCCGAAAATGAGAATAAAAATGTTTTTAAGATTGTTTTTTGTTGATTTGATTCATGGTTTTCATGTGACACTTGAATCTGCAGTTTCATAAGGAAACAGAAGTAACAATAAAAAGCTTCTTGGTGAAGCTTAATAGAAATAATTTCCTAGTTAAAATTGTGAACCAATTTTTATGTATTTGTCATATTATAATTCATAACGTATTTTTAGTTTTTTTTGCTGATTTTCCACGTCATGTTCGTCTTACAAGTTCCATGTCATGTTCATCTTACAAATTCTTAATGGTGGTTTTCTACTCACTCTGTGACAAACATGAAAGCAGCCAGAGGAAACATAGTATCACCAACTCATAATGAGACAGCACTTGAAAAAAAAATTTGTAACAGCATCCTGAGGAAGAGCAGGTTCTGTTCAGTTTGGGGCAGGCAGAAAAGAGAAAGAAAAAAGGTCACAGAAGTTCAGATTTACATGTTGTGACTTGGAAGTGAGAAAGAAACACTTCTGAAGGTGAGGGTATTGAAATCATCTTCTTTCTTCACATTTTTGGGGTATTACATAGACCATTATTTGTTAAGGGACTCAATAAAATCATAGGTAAGAGAAGAAAAGATTATTGCATTTGTCAGCAGAGGAGCTGATTCAGTGCTTGGAAAGGTTTTTTAACTTTGCCTCTCCTTTTTCTCTTTCTGCCGTCTTCGTCCTCCTCCCCCTTGCTGGTTTCTTTTTTTTTTTTTTTTTTTTTTATTAATTAAAAAAAAATTAACTAACACAACATTAGAAATCAATCCATTCTGCATATGCAATCAGTAATTCTTAATATCATCACATAGGTGTATGGTCATCATTTCTCAGTACATATGCATCGATTTAGAGAGAGAAATAGCACGACAACAGAAAAAGAAATAAAGTGATAACACAGAGAGAAAACACAAATAAAAATAAAAAGTATAAAAATATATAAGAGAAAAAAAAAACTATAGCTCAGATGCAGCTTCATTCAGCGTTCCAACATAATTACATTACAATTAGGCAGTATTGTGCTGACCATTTTTTTTTAAGAAATCATACCATTCTACATATGCAATCAGTAATTCTTAACATCATCACATAGATGCATGATCATCGTTTCTTAGTACATTTGCATCGGTTTAGAAGAACTAGCAGTATAACAGAAAAAGATATAGAATGTTAATATAGAGAAAAAAAATAAAAGTAATAATAATAAGAACAAAACAAACAAAACAAAACAAAACAAAAACCTATAGCTCGGATGCAGCTTCATTCAGTATTTTAACATGAATACTTTACAATTAGGTATTATTGTGCTGTCCATTTTTGAGTTTTTGTATCTAGTCCTATTGCACAGTCTGTATTCCATCAGCTCCAATTACCCATTATCTTACCCTGTTTCTAACTCCTGCTGAACTCTGTTACCAATGACATATTCCAAGTTTATTCTCGAGTGTCGATTCACATCATTGGGACCATACAATATTTGTCTTTTAGTTTTTGGCTAGACTCACTCAGCATAATGTTCTCTAGGTCCATCCATGTTATTACATGCTTCATAAGTTTATCCTGCCTTAAAGCTGCATAATATTCCATCGTATGTATATACCACAGTTTGTTTAGCCACTCGTCTGTTGATGGACATTTTGGCTGTTTCCATCTCTTTGCAATTGTAAATAACGCTGCTATAAACATTGGTGTGCAAATGTCTGTTTGAGTTTTTGCCCTTAATTCCTTTGAGTAGATTCCCAGCAATGGTATTGCTGGGTTGTATGGCAGTTCTATATTCAGCTTTTTGAGGAACCGCCAAACTGCATTCCACAGTGGTTGCACCATTTGACATTCCCACCAACAGTGGATAAGTGTGCCTCTTTCACCGCATCCTCTCCAGCACTTGTCATTTTCTGTTTTGTTGATAATGGCCATTCTGGTGGGTGTGAGATGATATCTCATTGTGGTTTTGATTTGCATTTCTCTAATGGCCAGGGACATTGAGCATCTCTTCATGTGTCTTTTGGCCATTTGTATTTCCTCCTCTGAGAAGTGTCTATTCAAGTCTTTTTCCCATTTTGTAATTGGGTTGGCTATCTTTTTGTTGTTGAGTTGAACAATCTCATTATAAATTCTGGATACTAGACCTTTATCTGATATGTCGTTTCCAAATATTGATTCCCATTGTGTAGGCTGTCTTTCTACTTTCTTGATGAAGTTCTTTGATGCACAAAAGTGTTTAATTTTGAGGAGTTCCCATTTATTTATTTCCTTCTTCAGTGCTCTTGCTTTAGGTGTAAGGTCCATAAAACCGCCTCCAATTGTAAGATTCATAAGATATCTCCCTACATTTTCCTCTAACTGTTCTATGGTCTTAGACCTAATGTTTAGATCTTTGATCCATTTTGAGTTAACTTTTGTGTAGGGTGTGAGATATGGGTCTTCTTTCATTCTTTTGCATATGGATATCCAGTTCTCTAGGCACCATTTATTGAAGAGACTGTTCTGTCCCAGGTGAGTTGGTTTGACTGCCTTATCAAAGATCAAATGTCCATAGATGAGAGGGTCTATATCTGAGCACTCTATTCGATTCCATTGGTCGATATATCTTTATGCCAATACCATGCTGTTTTGACCACTGTGGCTTCATAATATGCCTTAAAGTCAGGCAGTGCAAGACCTCCAGCTTCGTTTTTTTTCCGTAAGATGTTTTTAGCAATTCGGGGCACCCTGCCCTTCCAGATAAATTTGCTTATTGGTTTTTCTATTTCTGAAAAATAAGTTGTTGGGATTTTCATTGGTATTGCATTGAATCTGTAAATCAATTTAGGTAGGATTGACATCTTAATTATATTTAGTCTTCCAATCCATGAACACGGTATGCCCTTCCATCTGTTTAGGTCTTCTGTGATTTCTTTTAGCAGTTTTTTGTAGTTTTCTTTATATAGGTTTTTTGTCTCTTTAGTTAAGTTTGTTCCTAGGTATTTTATTCTTTTAGGTGCAATTGTAAATGGGATTCGTTTCTTGATTTCCCCCTCCGCTTGTTCATTGCTAGTGTGTAGAAATGCTACGGATTTTTGAATGTTGATCTTGTAACCTGCTACTTTGCTGTACTCATTTATTAGCTCTAGTAGTTTTGTTGTGGATTTTTCCGGGTTTTCGAGGTATAGTATCATATCGTCTGCAAACAGTGATAGTTTTACTTCTTCCTTTCCAATTTTGATGCCTTGTATTTCTTTTTCTTGTCTAATTGCTCTGGCTAGAACCTCCAACACAATGTTGAATAATAGTGGTGATAGTGGACATCCTTGTCTTGTTCCTTATCTTAGGGGGAACGTTTTCAATTTTTCCCCATTAAGGATGATATTAGCTGTGGGTTTTTCATATATTCCCTCTATCATTTTAAGGAAGTTCCCTTGTATTCCTATCCTTTGAAGTGTTTTCAACAGGAAAGGATGTTGAATCTTGTCAAATGCCTTCTCTGCATCAATTGAGATGATCATGTGATTTTTCTGCTTTGATTTGTTGATATGGTGTATTACATTAATTGATTTTCTTATGTTGAACCATCCTTGCATACCTGGGATGAATCCTACTTGGTCATGATGTATAATTCTTTTAATGTGTTGTTGGATACGATTTGCTAGAATTTTATTGAGGATTTTTGCATCTATATTCATTAGAGAGATCGGCCTGTAGTTTTCTTTTCTTGTAATATCTTTGCCTGGTTTTGGTATGAGGGTAATGTTGGCTTCATAGAATGAATTAGGTAGTTTTCCCTCCACTTCGATTTTTTTGAAGAGTTTGAGGAGAGTTGGTACTAATTCTTTCTGGAATGTTTGATAGAATTCACATGTGAAGCCGTCTGGTCCTGGACTTTTCTTTTTAGGAAGCTTTTGAATGACTGCTTCAATTTCTTTACTTGTGATTGGTTTGTTGAGGTCATCTATGTCTTCTTGAGTCAAAGTTGGTTGTTCATGTCTTTCCAGGAACCCGTCCATTTCCTCTAAATTGTTGTATTTATTAGCGTAAAGTTGTTCATAGTATCCTGTTATTACCTCCTTTATTTCTGTGAGGTCAGTAGTTATGTCTCCTCTTCCATTTCTGATCTTATTTATTTGCATCCTCTCTCTTCTTCTTTTTGTCAATCTTGCTAAGGGCCCATCAATCTTATTGATTTTCTCATAGAACCAACTTCTGGCCTTATTGATTTTCTCTATTGTTTTCATGTTTTCAATTTCATTTATTTGTGCTCTAATGTTTGTTATTTCTTTCCTTTTGCTTCCTTTGGGGTTAGCTTGCTGTTCTTTCTCCAGTTCTTCCAAATGGATAGTTAATTCCTGAATTTTTGCCTTTTCTTCTTTTCTGATATAGGCATTTAGAGCAATAAATTTCCCTCTTAGCACTGCCTTTGCTGCGTCCCATAAGTTTTGATATGTTGTGTTTTCATTTTCATTCACCTCGAGGTATTTGCTAATTTCTCTAGCAATTTCTTCTTTGACCCAGTCGTTGTTTAGGAGTGTGTTGTTGAGCCTCCACGTATTTGTGAATTTTCTGGCACTCTGCCTATTATTGATTTCCAACATCATTCCTTTATGGTTCGAGAAAGTGTTGTGTAGGATTTCAATCTTTTTAAATTTGTTAAGACTTCCTTTGTGAACCAGCATATGGTCTATCTTTGAGAATGATCCATGAGCACTTGAGAAAAAGGTGTATCCTGCTGTTGTGGGATGTAATGTCCTATAAATGTCTGTTAAGTCTAGCTCATTTATAGTAATATTCAGATTCTCTATTTCTTTGTTGATCCTCTGTCTAGATGTTCTGTCCATTGATGAGAGTGGTGAGTTGAAGTCTCCAACTATTATGGTATATGAGTCTATTTCCCTTTTCAGTGTTTGCAGTGTATTCCTCACGTATTTTGGGGCATTCTGGTTCGGTGCGTAAATATTTATGATTGTTAGGTCTTCTTGTTTAATTGTTCCTTTTATTAGTAGATAGTGTCCTTCTTTGTCTCTTTTAACTGTTTTACATTTGAAGTCTAATTTGTTGGATATTAGTATAGCCACTCCTGCTCTTTTCTGGTTGTTATTTGCATGAAATATCTTTTCCCAACCATTCACTTTCAACCTATGTTTATCTTTGGGTCTAAGATGTGTTTCCTGTAGACAGCATATAGAAGGATCCTGTTTTTTAATCCATTCTGCCAATCTATGTCTTTTGATTCGGGAATTCAGTCCATTGACATTTAGTGTTATTACTGTTTGGATAATATTTTCCTCTAACATTTTGCCTTTTGTATTATATATATCATATCTGATTTTCCTTCTTTCTACACTCTTTTCTATATCTCTCTCTTCTGTCTTTTTGTATCTGACTCTAGTGCTCCCTTTAGTATTTCTTGCAGAGCTGGTCTCTTGGTCACAAATTCTTTCAGTGACTTTTTGTCTGAGAATGTTTTAATTTCTCCCTCATTTTTGAAGGATAATTTTGCTGGATATAGGAGTCTTGGTTGGCAGTTTTTCTCTTTTAGTATTTTAAATATATCATCCCACTGTCTTCTAGCTTCCATGGTTTCTGCTGAGAAATCTACACATAGTCTTATTGGCTTTCCCTTGTATGTGATGGATTGTTTTTCTCTTGCTGCTTTCAAGATCCTCTCTTTCTCTTTGACCTCTGACATTCTAACTAGTAAGTGTCTTGGAGAATCCCCATTTGGGTCTAATCTCTTTGGGGTGGGCTGCACTTCTTGGATCTGTAATTTTAGGTCTTTCATAAGAGTTGGGACATTTTCAGTGATAATTTCTTCCATTAGTTTTTCTCCTCCTTTTCCCTTCTCTTCTCCTTCTGGGACACCCACAACACGTATATTTGTGCGGTTCATATTGTCCTTGAGTTCCCTGATACCCTGTTCAAATTTTTCCATTCTTTTCCCTATAGTTTCTGTTTCTTTTTGGAATTCAGATGTTCCATCCTCCAAATCACTAATTCTATCTTCTGTCTCTTTAAATCTATCATTGTAGCTATCCATTATTTTTTCTATGTTTGCTACTTTATCCTTTACTTCCATAAGTTCTGCGATTTGTTTTTTCAGTTTTTCTATTTCTTCTTTATGTTCAGCCCATGTCCTCTTCATGTCCTCCCTCAATTTATCGATTTCATTTTTGAAGGGGTTTTCCATTTCTGTTCGTATATTCAGCATTAGTTGTCTCAGCTCTTGTGTCTCATTTGAGCTATTGGTTTGTTCCTTTGACTGGGCCATATTCTCAATCTTTTGAGCGTGGACAATTATCTTCTGCTGCTGGCGTCTGGGCATTTATTCAGATTTCTCTGGGTGTCGGACCCAGCAAGGTTGTAAGATTTTTCTGTGAAATCTCTGGGATCTGTTTTTCTTATCTTGCCCAGTACGTGGCGCACGTGGCACACGTTTGTCTCAAGTGTTTGGAATGGGTCTCCCCCAGTCACCGATCTCCGCGGCCTGGGGATTTCGGATCCAATTCTCTCCATTGGTTCAGAGGCCGCGCGTGGTGGGGGCGTCAGCTGCCGCGGCTTGAGGGGACCCTGTGGCTGGTTGTGGGCCACAGCGGGCCTGGGAGATTCCCCACCGGACCAGGAAGCCTCCCGCGGAGGGGGGGCTACCGCGGCTTGGATAGCCCTCTGATCCGAGACTCGTATCCGCGGACTCGAAGCAGAGACTCGAAGCCGCCCGCAAAAGAGGGGTGCCGCCTGCCTCGGCTTGGGAAACTTGCTTCTCCAATACTCTCAGCCGGCCGGGAAAGGAGGGAGGGAGTAGCTCGGACCACTGCAGCTGCCGCTGATCGGGAAATTGCGCGCCGCTCGGGGGTCTCACCGCAGCCGAGTCTCGCAGTCAGTCTAGCCAGCCCAGACTTTGGATAGCCCTGTGATCCGAGATTCGTAGCCGCGGACTCAAAGCCGAGACTCGAAGCCGCCCGCAAAAGAAGGGCGCCGCCTGCCTCGGCTTGGGAAACTTGCTTCTCCGATACTCTCAGCCGGCCCGGGAAGGAGGGAGGGATTAGCTCGGACCGCCGCAGCTGCGGCTGCTCGGGAAATCGCGCGCCGCTCGGGGGTCTCGCTGCAGCCAAGTCTCGCAGTCAGGCTTGCCAGCCCAGACTTTGGATAGCCCTCTGATCCGAGACTCGTAGCCGCGGACTCGAAGCTGAGACTCGAAGCCGCCCGCACAAGTGTGGCGCCGGCCGCCTTGGCTGGGAAGCTTGTCTCTCCGAGTCTCTCAGCCAGCCCGGGAAGGAGGGAGGGATTAGCTCGGACTGCCGCAGCTGCGGCTGCTCGGGAAATCACGCGCCACTCGGGGGTCTCGCCGCAGCCAAGTCTCGCAGTCAGACTTGCCAGCCCAGACTTTGGATAGCCCTCTGATCCGAGACTCGTAGTCGCGGACTCGAAGCCGAGACTCGAACCCACCCGCAAAAGTGTGGCGCCGGCTGCCTTGGCTGGAAAGCTTGTCTCTCTGAGTCTCTCAGCCAGCCCGGGAAGGAGGGAGGGATTAGCTCGGACCGCCGCAGCTGCGGCTGCTCGGGAAATCGCGCGCCGCTCGGGGATCTCACTCACCGCAGCCGAGTTTCGCAGTCAGAGTAGCCAGCCCAGATTGGGTTACGCTGTGTGTCCATTCCCTGCTGTAGCCCCGGGAGCTGTTCTGTACTGTTTCTGTTCACCTATTAGTTGATTTGGAGTCGGAGGAACTAAGACGCATGTACCTTACTAAGCCGCCATCTTGGATCACCAGCTTGCTGGTTTCTTTATTGGAGGTTTACAAGGGTGTTTTGTGGTGAACCCTGACAACTTTTATGCATGACTAGATATTGTGCAGATTTTATGTTCCTAAAAGAAGTTTTAGAGGAAATGGATTAGGTGTTTTTGAAGAGACAATTCCTTTTTAAAAAGAAATCATCCTTCATGCGACATCTTACCTGAAAGAGAAATTTGATACACTTCCAGTGTCCATTTATAGAAAATAATATCAGCAAAAAAAAAATAAAGTGATGGCATTGAATAATGCTCACTACAAACGTCTAGCTCTTGGCATGTGGAATTGAAGAAACAGTTACCTCCTCAGTAGGCATTTATTTCTAGCTTGATTATCCTCTGCCTTTCTTCCAGTATACTGGAAAATGATTCTCCAGAAGTAAAACTCCTTCCACAGGCAAACCTGACTTGTAAAGGATGGCCTGGGCAAGTAGAACCTGGACTTGCCTGTGTTCTGGTTATGGTTACAACTTACTTTCCTTTCACTTAGATTGTTAAATGATGAAATTGGCAGACGGGAAGGTGTGGAGGAAGCACTAAGTACTGTTCTTTCAGCTTCCATAAAGCAGACGTTGTTAGGATGTTCACTTCCTGACACTGGGAAGGAGATAAAAAGAATAGAAGAGGAACCCCAAACTAAATGACTGTTATCAGTAAGGAATCCATATTTAATTATCAGAAGTCTAAAATTATCTAAATGGATTTGGAAGCTACAGTCGAGCTTGTGGGAAAATATTTTAATCATTTTTCTCTTTTCAATTTTATAGAAATGAGCTTGTAAATGCAGATGGTAGATGTCACCTTTTCAATTTTGTGGCTAAACCCATTATCTTTCCTTCCGAATTGGGTCCTTCTTTACAAAAAGTCTCTGGTAGTTGATGTAGCCCTCGCAGTGCTGCTGACCTGGGGCTTGACACCTTGGTGTCTTCCTTGAGTTTTAATCCTGTTCCTTTTCCCTTGACACTCACTTATGAGTTTTCTTTCCCTCAATCCCTGACGTAGTCACCCTAGTTCAGGCCACTGCCCTATTGAAAGTCCCTCCCAGGAGCTCTCCTTCCCATCTTCTGTCCCTGCCCCCACTGCCCACCCCCTTCTGGTTCATCTCATTGGGTTGCAGGATTATCCTCCTAAAAGGCCCCTTTGCACTGTCACTTTCTGCCCTCCTAAGGGTCAGCAATCATAAGTGAAATCTTTACTGTTTATGGCAGGAGTTCCCAATCAGTGTGTGACGAGCTCGTTTCAATTCCGTTCAGTCTTCGAGGTCCGCTAGACCTCTTGAAGGTCCGTTTGGGGCCTGTCGAGGTATTTTTCACCCCCCTTGATAGCCTGCGCCTGTCATCTTTGCAAAGCTCATTTTCCATTGGTTACTTTAAGAGACTCCTGCTGCAGCTCAAATGTTCTCCTTTTTGTTTCCTGAGCACAAATGTTCCCACTTCCACCCGTTGAACAGGATGTTGAGGATGCCCGTTCTCCTTTAAGCCATAGAACATTTTCAGTTTTTTTCCCAAAGTCTTTCTTTGTGATCTTCACTCTATAAACACAGATTCTCCTGAAATTTAACACTGTTGCTTTCTAATAGCATTTTTATTTATTCAGTAACAATTTGTTGAGGGCCTGATGTGTTAGGCAGCATGTTGGGGATTCAACTGAAAAGGGCAATTTCCTTGTTTCTTAGGAGTTTACATTTTAATGTGAGAAACAAATCGACCATCAAGTGCAGTCCAGGTTGATAGTGTAGAATTTGGAAGAGAGAAGATAGGAAGAGGGGTTCAGTGAATGTTTTCTGAAGTAAAGCAATTTTAGGAACTAAAGTCTCCCAGCATTTTAAGACAGTACGTTTTGACCCATGTAGCTGTAATATTTAAATCTTTTTTTCTTCCTGTTATTAAATGTTGAGTTTTGTCATTGAATTCTTTTTCTATCCTTCATAGATTGGTGACCACCTGGTTACTGTCTTAATAATGGCTTTCCAAGCTTTTAACCAAGACCCGCTTCTCAGCTCCCTCTTTAGAAAAAATATAATGAACTTAGTTTCTTCACAGGTGCTATAGCCCTATAACTAATTATCTTAAATTCTTATATGGTGGGGTCCAAAACAGCACCCAGATGGGCCGATTCAAAAAGCCTCTGTAGAGCTGCTCGTCTCACTCCAGTCCCGGGGATTTCATTACAACACGGATTCTGATTCAGTAGGTCTGGGTGGGGCTTGTTACTTTCCATCTAAAAAACTCCCAGGTGATACTGCTGCTGCTCACAGGTGAAACACGTTTTGACTAAGGCTCTTAGGGGTTATGAAGAGATAAGAATTTAAGACAAAAGCAAGTGAAGATATGTTTTCTTCTGTCTGTGTGGGTGGGCCCTCTCACTTACTCTCCCTAATCTCAGTCAACAGCTTGTTACTGAGCTGGGTGGGGCTCACCTCTGCACCCAAGACGAAACGAGGAAGCTGGCTGCCCACCCCCTCCCCATGAATGAGCCTCCTCCGTGTCATGGTAAGGTGTGCACCTACCTGATGAGGCTGTGAGGTGATTTCCTGAGGCCCCTGCCACTGAGTAATAGGAAGCCCGTCTTAGGCAGTGGGAGCTGTTCCTTTTGGCCCCTGGCCAGCTGGTTTGGGAACAGCTCTCGACACAAGTAAGTCCCTGTCCTCCAGTGTGTGATCAAGAACTAGCAGGAAATTTAGCTTCAGCTTTTAAGACTCCCGTATGAAATTCTCATAACTTGTAGGAGCCTTGGCAGGTTGAGTGACCAGCCCTTGACCTGCCAGAGTGGAATGCAACTGCCTCTTTATTTTGCTTGAATGTTTACCTTGATGATTTTCTGTGGAATTTTTACTGGCTCCACCTATGCTTTTTTACACTGTAGATATTTTTGTGCACTGAAGACAGGAAAACAGTTGCTACAGGCAATTTGTTTCTGAAGTCCTTACAACCAACACTAGAAAGAATTATTTCCATCTTGCTCCTGGGGAACTTTTCCTGTGGAATTCCCCACACTGATTACATTGCAACTGTGACTTTTAGATTCAAGAGATCTTGTTCAGAGTAACTGTTATAATACAGATAGGGAAATGATGATGTCAGGGGGGTGAGCAGTTAGTACATGGCCTAGCACAGTGGTTTTTAAATGTCTGCATGTATAAGAATCACATGGAAAGCTTGTTAAAACACAAATTGCTGGGCCTGAAGTTTCTGATTCAGTAGGTCTAAAGCAGAGCCTAAGAATCTGTTAATACCCCTTTTCCTTCCCATGTCTTGTAATATGGTTACATCAGCCATTCAGTGATAAGCAGGGAGGTGGGCACATGTTCACAGCAGCACATATGTTGTTGATCAGTCACCATCAGTACCTGCCAGTCCTTATAGATTTGCTAGTTGGATTTTAAAAACAACAAGAATAACAACAACTAAAACACAGACACTGAGAACCACAGAGCAGCAGCTCTTCTGGTATTCCCATACCATCCGTGTTTTTTGTGATTGCCTAATCCATGTCCCATAAAACTTCCTGGTTTTTAATAGGAATGGAGAGCCACTCTTTTGGGGTGAAGATGTATGGACACCTAGTGTCTTAGTTTGCCAGGGCCACTATGACAGGCACCACAGAATGGGTTGGCTTGAACAACAGGAACTTATTCTCTTGCAGTTTTAGAGGCTTGAGGCCCCACATTAAGGTGTTGGCATGCCATGCTTTCTCCAAGGTCTGTAGGGTTCTGGTGCCGGCTCAGTTTGTTCCTCTATCACGGTGGTCTGGGACCTTCTCCCTCCTCCTCGGGTCTCAGCTCCTGCTTTGTCAGTTCCTTATAGGACTCCAGTCCTACTAGATTAAGGCCCACCCTTATTTGTTTTGGCCTCACTTTAACCAATAACATGTTCAAAGTTCCTATTTATCATTGGGTTTCACACCCTCGAGACTGAAGGGTTAGGACTTGCACATGTCTTTTGTGGGGGAAATTATTCAATTCCCAACATATAGGACAGAGCCACTGGGAAACTTGCTTCCCACCCGCCTTCTGTCACTAAGATGCATGTTTTTCAAGATAACCCATTTTAATCCCCCCAAACATTTAAGTTGGGAGAAGGAGAAAGGGAAAGGGACATTTTGCTAACCTGCTGTTTCCCTTCCTCTACATCCTTTACTTGTACCTTGCTTAAATCACAAGGGTGAGATGGTTGATGTTATTTGCTTGTTTTTGGCAAGTGCTCCTTGTTATTATTGAAGGTGATCAATGTGATGCTTTCTATTGAAGCGATTCTAGAGCATCCCAGGAGGGACACTGTGAGCTGGACCTTGGTCTGGATGGCCTTCCCTCTGATGAGGAGGAAGTCATCAACAGTTCTGATGAAGATGATGTCAGTTCTGATTCGAGTAAAGGAGAGCCTGACCCGCTGGAAGATAAACAGGTATATTTTGGTATTTGTTTCTACGTTTGTGTTTCTTGGCCTCTCACTATGCTTGGAAATAATATTTATCAGCATGATAAGCGAAAAACCCAGGGTTTTCTAAAACTTATAAAATATTTTTCTACAGAGCCTAAGATGCTGTATTTTCAAGTGAATATCACCTAGAGGTTATTTAGCAATTTTTGAGAAATTATGTTTTATAGTGTCTACTGGCTTTTTTTTTTTTGATAACTAAAACCCCTTAGGATTGTTCCTTGTACTGCTAACATTTTTACTTAGATTTCTTGAAAGGAATTATATGTATTTTCACAACACAATCAAATCTTTTTAGGGGTCAAATAAAGATTGCTATTTAGTACATCAGCATTTGCTTTTAAAAAAAGCGAGTTTGTGTGTCTGTGCACATGTTGGTGTAAATGAAACAAGACTGGCCATGTTTTGATCATTATGTGACAGGTATATAAGGATTCATTATACTGTCTTGTACTTTGGTGTGAATTTGAAATTTTCCATTATAAGAAGTTTTTTAAAAGCAAAATTGTATAAAAATATTCAAATATCTGTTCCATTTTAAATCACATTTCTTTATGTAAGGACGTAAGTAGAGGGGAAAAAAAATAGTACATCAGCAATATCCCTAGGATGTTTTGGAATATTATAAAGAGATGGAATATGAAAGGATCCACACAGCATATCAAACCATGGAGAAAATCCATTTCACCTAATACCTATGCCATAAGTTATTAATTGATTATGCTTCTAGTTTAACATATTTTTGCTCAGTTTAAATTCATTTTTGGTCTTAAAGAATTGGTTTATTCATTTAAGACTGTTGTGCAACAGTCTGGATTTAAGTACCAGCTCCAGCGCTTATGATCTCAATAACCTCAGGCAAATTATTTAACCTCATTAGGTTAGAAAGCCCCATTTTATATGTAGAAAAAATAATAGTACTAATCTCCTAGAATTGTGAGGATTAAATGATTTGATGTATGTAAAGCTATAGAACTCTGTCCAGCATGCCATTAGACTCAATGATCATTTGTTTATTATTTCTTACTAGTAAGGCTTCATTTCAGTGCTATAAAATATAGGATTGTGGAGTTGGGAGTAACCACTAAAATTATTTAGCCTTAAAGCAGGTGAGTTTGTAAGACTCCTAAGACAGATGAATAACTATTGTTCTTAAAAAGCCACAGTATCCTTCAGCAGTTTGTGGATTTTCTTTTGACTATCAAGTAATTCCTCCTGTTTCTTATTGATATCTGTCATACTGTAATTTTTAAAAAATATTTTTATTGAGGAATCTTCACACACACATACATAGTATACAATCAGTGGCTCACAGTATCATCACATAGTTGTATATCCGTCACCGTGATCACTTTTAGAACATTTGCATTGTTTCAGAAAAAGAAATAAAAAGAAAAAACTCATACATCCCCTCCCTCTCATTGACCACTAGTATTTCAGTCTATCCAATTTTTTACCCTTTATCCCCCCATTATTTATCTTATTTTTTTGCTCATCCATCTATACCCTAGATAAATGGAGCAACAGACACACAAGGTTTTCACAATCACACTTTCACATTGTAAAAGCTGTGTAGTTATACAGTCATCTTCAAGAATCAGGCTACTGGAACACAACTCAACAGTTTTAGGTACTTCCCTCCAGCCACTTTAATACACTATAAACTAAGAAGGAATATCTATATACTACATAAGAATAACCTCCAGGATAACCTCTCAACTCTGTTTGAAATCTCTCAGCCACTGAAACTTTATTTTGTCTCATTTCCCTCTTCCCCTTTTAGGTCAAGAAGGCTTTC